>NC_073307.1:95725887-95983387 GCF_027595985.1 Sorex araneus
CATGTACATATGTGCATGCACATGAGCCTTATGAGAGAACTCTCACAGCCCAGAGCTACTCAGGAAAGATTTGGGGATAAACTGCAGGTGTTCCTTTCATGCGTCGGCGTTGCCATGTGACCTTGAGAATGATTCGCAAAGGGCTAGAGCAGTTACAGATCTTGACAACGGGCTCAGTTGCGGCTCAATCAAAAGTCAGATGTTTTCAAGAAATACAGATTTTTTTTTTAAATAGTGTTTTGCTTCATTGGAAGTGTGTGACATAGCCAAGAAAACCCCCGGTGAAGAATACTATCATCTGGTAATGATACTTAACAGCCTCTTGCTTTAAACTTGGAAGAAGCTTCGTTATCTAGAAATCGTCAGAACGCCAAGTTGTGACTCTTAGATGAGCATCTTATCTTAACTGTCATCTCCGTTCCTGCTCTGGGGGCCTTTGTCATCATCTGTTGCCGAGCTACTGGATTTCCTTTATCAATGTTTCCTGTGCCCGGCTCCCTCCCTCCATCTGCTTCAGAACCTCCACAGTCATCCGTGGGATGACTCAGAGATCGTCAAAGTGACTCGGAAATCTTCAGAGCAGCCGTGGATGGCTTTTTATTATCTACAGGATTAAAAGCTGTGCTCCAGGCTCGGCACATTGGGGCCAGCGTGGACATCTCTGAAGGTCCCCGATGTTTTATTTTGTTTTGTTTTTGAAGTCTAGATTCTGGAGAAAATATACCTTTGACTTCATGGTTGGGTTCACGAGAATCAAAGGAACTCTCTAGGGGCCAAGCACAGAACAAAAACAGTTCAAGCCAAATAAATCCAAGTGCTGACACTGATTAGAGTTGAGAGCTTCGAAGGTAAAGAATCCGAGGGCAGGATCTCCACGTTCCAGGCTGAGATCGGAACCCAGTCAGCCCGAGCCTCAGACTTCGGGGGGCGGGGAACCCCAGAGCTGGAGGGGGCTAAACTGATGCAGCTTACCGTGCTAGCTCCCATCAGAAGCCTGGAACCTTCTAAAGGGAAGTAGCTCCAGATTTAGATCCCCAGGATCCTTACAAATTAGCTTCTGCTGAATCTGTCACAATCACATGAATAGTTTAAAAAATGACAAAGGATTCAGCGTGTATGACTGAGATGCTACAGGTGATGTGACGGAAAGTCGGCTCCTGAGGACTTCAGATGTGACCTGTAAGCCACGGGATATTTAATAACCAAAAACAAAATGTTTCAGGGAAAACAAGGGCAGCCAATAAGGGACAGGTCCTCGACAACCGAAAGCTTTTGGAAGGGAAAGGAGAAGTGTTTGGAAGGTAGAACTCAGCGGATGTGGATGGATTAAACAACCGATTAGATAAAGCTCAAGTGAGAATTAGTGAGTAAGAATGTGTATTGGAAGAAAACAGCAAAGCCAAGAAAATAAAAAAATATTCAAGAAAAATTAAGAGACAAATGATAAATGAAGTATAAAAAGCCAATAGAAATCTGAGAGAGAGAGAGAGAGATAGAGAGAGAGAGAGAAACAGGGGGAAATACAGGATAAAATGATAGGATATTTTTCAGAATCGATAAAAGGCTTTGTACATTCAAAGATACAGGAAGTACAATATAGACAAGTAGGATAAATAGCTGAAAAATGGTTCACAATCTTAGAGGAAAATACATTTTTACAGATCCGTGTGTGTGTGTGTGTGTGTGTGTATGTGTGTGAGCACACAAGGCTCAACCCTTAACAACATATTAGTAATCTTTTATAGAAGGGCTTAATGGCCCCTGGGGGAAATACAACAATCTTCACACACTCTCCTCTAAGTAAAGTTGTCTGGAGCATTTTCAGCAGTTTATTCATAACAAAAAATACAAAATAAATGATTTCAGTTCTGTTTTGGAGCAGGGGTTAGAATTTTTTTTTTTTTTGCTTTTTGGGTCACACCCGGCAATGCACAGGGGTCACTCCTGGTTCTGCACTCAGGAATTACCCCTGGGGGTACTCAGGGGACCATATGGGATGCTGGGAATCAAACCTGGGTCGGCCGCGTGCAAGGCAAGCGCCCTACCCGCTGTGCTATTGCTCCAGCCCAGGGGTTGGAATTTGGGATGGAAACATCCAAAATAAGGTGGTGGGGAGGTGTAATGGTGGTGGGATTGGTGTTCGAATATTAAGTGAAATCAAATACTGTGAACTGCTTTATAAGTATAATTTTACTTATTTATTTATTTGTTTATTTTTGCAATGCACAGGGGTTACTCCTGGCTCATGCACTCAGGAATTACTCCTGGCAGTGCTCAGGGGACCATATGCGATGCTGGGAATCAAACCTGGGTTGGCCGAGTGCAAGGCAAACACCCTACCCGCTGTGCTATCGCTCCTGCCCCTAAAATAATCACTGTATAACTGTCATCCCATTGCTCATCAATTTGCTTGAGCGGTCACCAGTAACGTCTCCATTGTGAGATTTGTTGTTACTGTTTTTGGCATATTGAATATGCCTCGGGTAGCTTGCCAGGCTCTGCCGTGTGGGCGGGATACTCTTGGTAGCTTGCTGGTTCCCCAAGCACCACCAGGAGTAATTCCTGAGTGCATGAGCCAGGAGTAACACCTGTGCATCGCTGGGTGTGACCCAAAAAGGAAAAAAAAACCCTAAAATAAAATGAAAAAAAAAAGTTCAGATTCACATGAGTTAGTGGGCCTGAAAAAGAAGGAAAAAAAAAATGAAAGAATCTCAAATCAGAGCAGCAGCAACAAGGCAGAGAGTGAGGAGTGGCCGGAGTTTTCTGTATTTTCTTTTCTTCCTCTCTCTCCGCCCTCTCCCTCTTTCTCTCTCTCTCTCCCTCTCTCTTCCTCTCTCTGCTCCTCTCTCTCCCTCTCTCTCCCTCTCTCTCCCTCTCTCTCCCTCTCTCCCTCTCTCTCCCCCCTCTCCCTATCTCTCTCCTCTCTTTCTTTCTCTCTCTCCCCCTCTCGTCCTCTCTTTCCCTCTTTCTTCCTCTCTCTCCCTATTTCTCTTCCCTCTTTCTCCTTCTCTCTCCCTCCCTCTCTCTTCCTCTCTCTCCTCTCTTCTCTCCCTCCCTCCCTCCCTCCCTCCCTCCCTCCCTCCCTCCCTCCCTCCCTCCCTCCCTCCCTCCCTCTCTTTCTCTCTTCCTTTCTCTCCCTCTTTCTTCCTCTCTCTCCCTATTTCTCTCCCCTCTTTCTCCTTCTCTCTCCTCCCTCTCTCCCTCCCTCTCTCTCTTCCTCTCTCTCCTCTCTTCCCCTCCCTCCCTCCTCCCTCCCTCCCTCCCTCCCTCCCTCCCTCCCTCCCTCCCTCCCTCCCTCCCTCCCTCCCTCTCTTTCTCTCTTCCTCTCTCTCCCTATTTCTCTTCCCTCTTTCTCCTTCTCTCTCCCTCCCTCTCTCTCTTCCTCTCTCTCCTCTCTTCCTCTCTCTCCCTCCCTCCCTCCTTCCCTCCCTCTCCCTCTTTCTTCCTCTCTCTCCCTTTTTCTCTTTCCCTTTTTCTCCTTCTCTTTCCCTCCCTCTCTCTCTTCCTCTCCTCTCTCTCTCCCTCCCTCTCTCTCCTCTCTCCCTCTCTCTCCCTCCCTCTCTCTTTTCCTCTCTCTCCTCTCTCCCTCTCTTTCCCCCCCTCTCTCTTCCTCTCTCTCCTCTCTCTCCATCTCCCTTCCCCCCTCAACCCCCCACTTTGGGCAGTATGGTTTCCAATACGGGCACTGAAAGCTTATCCTGTTCCTTCGCTTTACCTCCTTTCATCACTCAGTTCTAGTCCTGCTCCAACCCTGTCTGTGCCTCGCCCCCCCCCTGCACCGCCCCCCCCCAGGGCGAGGCCCCCCCAGCCTGGCCCAGCGGGAGCCGTGACCAGGCTAGAACAGAAAGGCAGCTGGGAGCCGAGAGCAGAACTTCCCGAGTCACCGCTTCGGAGGCTGGAGTCTGAGCCCAGGGGCCCTGCAGGCTGCTGACTGCCCCCCAGCCCCCCCTCTGTGTGCAGTTGCGGGCGGGGGCCCTTCCACGCGCTGCTTCCTGTCACAAGGGCGCTACCCTCATGATCTAATCCCCTGGCGGTGGGGCGGGTGGGGGGGTGGAAACCCCAAGCACCCCGACACGGAGGCAGCAACACCGCTTTCCCAGGCAGCTGTCAGGCTGTTTTTTTTTCACTTGAAAGGGGCCCGTTATGGGGGCTGGAGAGCCAGTACTGCGAGCTTGGTGCTTGCCGAGCACAGGGCCGGCCCAGTTCCAATCCCGACCCAGTCCCGAACCCCCACTATGGTCCCCTGAGCCCTGCCAGGAGTGATCCCTAAACACCACCAGAGCAGGCCCCCCAAACAAAAACGGACCCCCTCAAAGGGCCCTGGTCTGGGCAGTCACCCCAGGGGTCCCCTGCATGGGTCAGGCTTGGCATGTCCCTCGCTGCCTCTCTTCATCGGCTGCCTCTCCTGCTCTGAAGTCTTGTGAATTTTTCCCTTTTCCCTCAGACCTGCGGGGCTTCCTCTTACCGCCCCCCCTACCCCCCACACACCCCTCCCCCCTCTCCCACACTCTCTTCTCTCTGCAGAGAAACACACAGTGAGTGAACCAGCACTTGAAACCGCCAGCTGTGGCCTCTTGTGAAATCAACGTTGTGGGTCAGGTCCAATATTTAAAAAAAAAATAAATGCCATCTAGTATAAAACATGCCAGAGTACATTGCTAATAACTCGTGTGTGTGTGTGTGTGTGTGTGTGTGTGTGTGTGTGTGTGTGTGTGAAACTCTTGTTCCGGGGGTCCTGGTAGTTACGTAAAAGGCCCTTCAACCGACTACAACGGCCCAAAGCTCTCCCCGGCGCAGGGTCTGGGGGCAGTTTATCCTGGCCTTGTTCCCGACCCTGCCACTCCCTGGCCCATGTGACCTTGGCAAACCCTTTAAGTCCCGAGTAGACTATCCTCATCGATCTCATTAAAGAGCTATGAAGATGAGATGAGTGAAAGCTCTCTAACGTGCCTAGAGATCTCGCATGGGGTCAGAGCTCAGGCCTGATGCATAGGGCCTTGAGGTCACCCCCTGGCACTGCACGGCCCCCCAGCACGCCCTGATACAGCCCTGGCGGCCCCAGCATTAAGCGGTCTGGACTGGGTAGCGAAGTTCCGCCAGGAGTGGCCTCCTCTGAGTCGGGCCACTGTCCTCCGCTTACAAGGAAACATGGTCCTTTGACCATCGCCTTTCCTGCAGGTGACAGTCTAGACAGTTTTCGCCCCAGAAAACCTTCCACTGTGGGTACAGCGCCGTCTCCCTGGGGACACGTGCCTTCTGTGTTACAGGACTGACAGGGACTGGCTCGACTCAAAGCTCACAGAGACAGGGGCTGGAGCGATAGCACAGCGGGGAGGGCGTTTGCCTTGCACGCGGCCGACCCGGGTTCGATTCCCAGCATCCCATAGGGTCCCCTGAGCACGGCCAGGGGTAATTCCTGAGTGCAGAGGCAGGAGTCACCCCTGTGCATTGCCAGGTGTGACCCAAAAAGCAAAAAAAAACCAAACAAACCCAAAAAAACCCTAAAAAAACCCAAATGAACAAAGGCTCATATAGACAGCCTCTTGTTGGTCTAGGCTAGCCAGCGCCGAGAAGTGGCCCCGGATCACAGGAGATAATTCTTTTTATTTTTTCAACTTTTAAAAAATTTTCTTTTTGGGTCACACCCAGCAATGCACAGGGGTTCCTCCTGGCTCTGCACTCAGGAATTACCCCTGGCGGTGCTCAAGGGACCCTATGGGATACTGGGAATCGAAGCCGGGTCGGCCGCGTGCAAGGCAAACTCCCTCCCCGCTGTGCTATCGCTCTGGCCCCAGCAGATATTTTTTAAGATTGTGTTTGCGGACCAACGCTGGCAGTGCCGGGGGCCGAGGAGTTATCTTCCCAGCCTGAGATCCGGTAAGTTCTTATAGGATGACTAATATACTGCCTCTTGGAAATAGACACACAGTCATTTGTTTCACTTGATAAAGTCATCTGGGGACTTATACACCTGAGAGATCTCGATCCTTTTGATGAAGAAGCTGTCGCCACGGTTTGGATGGAACTTGGCTTCCTAATTTGAAATATTGGAGGGATTCCGTGACAGCTTCATAATACACACGCTCATTAGTAATGTAGACGAGGATTAAGGTTGGATGGCTTCTTGACCTGGAATTCATAAATAATTCAAAAGTCAGCGTCTTACTATTTCGTTTAATCATCATAATGATGAAAAAGTTAGCCACCGCATGACAAATACAAGGCGTCTTTAAATGCAGTTATCATTCTCCTAGTCTTTTAATTATTTAATTGGCTTCTTCCGCAATTGACTGGCTTTGCTCTATTCATTCATTTCAATTAAATTCCGTAATAGTTTCCCTTATGTCTGTCTTTCATGCATGAATCATGTTTCCCCCTATTTTTGAAGTGAAACAGAGGGAACGCTTTATATTTTTTTTAAGGGTTTAATTGGAGTTTTGAATACCAGCCACATAAAACACGGGGCGGGAGCCACAGTACCGAGATTAAGGTGCTTGCCTTGCACACAGCGAACCCCGAGTCATTCCCTGGCACCACATGTGGTCCCCTGAGCACTGCCAAGGGCCACTTCTGAGCACAGAGCCAGGAGTAACCCCTGGGCACTGTCCCCAACCCCCACAGCAAGCTATGTGATGGCTTTTTCAGGGAGTGGGAGAGCATTTAACACCTGTCCTCAGACAAAACATCAGTATATGTGCCCGATTCATGACCAACCCCAGGCCTTGCCCCAGCCATGGGGGAGCCATTGTACAGGCCAGTGAGTAGGCCCAGGACAGCGCCCAGCGTCCGTGCCGTGGGCAGCTGATGCCCGCAGGGGCTCCAGAGGTAAAGAAGCAGCCGTGAGGGCGAGAGAGGGCCAGGGAGCGGGGTGGGATGCCAATTTTTGTTTGTTTGTTTGTTTTGCTTTTTGGGTCACACCCAGCAATGCTCAGGGGTTACTCCTGGCTTTGCACTCAGGAATTACTCCTGGCGGTGCTTGGGGGACCCTATGGGATGCCGGGGACCGAACCGGGTCGGCCGCGTGCAAGGCAAACGCCCTACCCGCTATGCTATCGCTCCGGCCCCCTGGGATGCCAATTTTGACCAGACTCGGGAAACCCGCCCTGGACAAACACTTCGAGCTGCCAAATAAGAGAGCGAGAAGCAGAGCACGAGAGAGAGAGAGAGAGAGAGAGAGAGAGAGAGAGAGAGAGAGAGAGAGAGAGAGAGAGAGAGAGAGAGAGAGAGAGAGAGAGAGGGAACGAGAGAACGTCGCCGGGCTAAGACTAAGTGACGCCGGGAGCAAAGGCGCAAGGAAGGGAAGCCGGGACACCCCCGGAGCTGTGGCCGTTGGGCTGGATCTATCATGTGCACGGGGCTCGGGCCCTTCGAGGGGAGCCCCTGAGGACACCCAGTTTCTGGAGTGGCAGGAGCTGGACCTTGACGGCGCATTTCCCTGCAGGAAGGGCTTGACCGTGGGCCCACTGCGGGTGCCGATGCCGGAATGCAGATGCAGTGCACTAGGGGGTCCCTGATCTTGGTGGGAGACATGGGTTGTTGCCACAGTTGAAAACTCCTCCAGCCAGGCCGGGCCAAGGCCGCTGGGTGCCGCGGACTGCGACGCCACCCCTGGCTCTGTTCCGAGCTCCCAGCAACCTGGTACTGTCGGAAGCAGGTGGGCAGCTTCCGGGGCCACTTTCCTTGCCCAGGTGGCAAACCTGGATAGTGTTAGGACGGGGGGGGGGGTGTGAAGGAGAGCAGGATTCTCGGCTGATTCCCGCCCCCTCCCTCCCCCCCACCCCCCGATTACTAACTCAAGCCAGTTCCCCAGTCAGAGTTTCTCCCTAAAGCAGAAGGTCAGGACCCCTCGGGGAAGAATCCGGACTCGGAGCCCGGCAGCAATTCTCCCCTGACCCCTTGTCCATGGCTACCTGAAGCCACTGAAAATAACAACCGCGTAAGGAAAGGGCAAATGCGCATAGTTTCTGGGGCTTGACATTTTCTGGCTCTGAAACGGCACTCGGCTGTCCTCTGAGAGAACATACGGAGAACCAATGGCTCCGTAATAATCTACTGGAAATCAGGTGGCAAATGAAGTCTTGGCCCAGCCCTACTTCATACGGGCATAAACTTTCTCTCTTTCTTTTTTTCTTTCTTTTTTAATTTTATAAAGTAGTCCACAATGGGCTGGAGCAATAACCCAGCGGGTAGGGCACTTGCCTTGCATGAGGCTGACCCGGGTTCAATGCCTCTGTTCCTCTCGGAGAGCCCGGCAAGCTACCGAGAGTATCCGCCCGCATGGCAGAGCCTGGCAAGTTGCCCGTGGCGTATTGGATATGCCAAAAAACAGTCACAAGTCTCACCATGGAGATGTTACTGTGCCCGCTCGAGCAAATCGATGAGCAATGGGATGAGAGAGTTCACAATATTTAATTACATTTAATATTCAAACACCAATCCTACCACCAGGGCACCTTCCCATTACCATACTTCAAATGTTTCCATCCCTAACCCCAATCCCTGCTCCAAAGCAGAACCGAAAGGATTTATTTTGCATTGCTTGTCATGAAAATGCTACAAAAAAGTATCCTTAGAGGAAAGAGTGTGGAGATTGTTATATTCCACCCAGGGGCCATTCAGCCCTGTGTGCAAATCTATCTATCTATCTATCTATCTATCTATCTATCTATCTATCTATCTATCTATCTATCTATATCTATATATCACTGTATCACTGTCATCCCGTTGTTCATCGATTTGCTCGAGCAGACACCAGTAACGTCTCCATTCATCCCTGTCGTGTGCTAGTGTAGGCCAATGGCGTATGGGGGGCTCTTTCAGAATCAGGGGAATGAGGATATGTAAAAAAAAAAAAAGAATATTTCCTCTAAGATTGATTGCTACTATTTTGACTGCATCAAATGTGGTGCGGTGTCTTGGAGTATGGGTAGGCTGTGTCTTACGAAGCATTCTTGGCCATGAGGTCCAGGAACAGGTTCTCTCGTGGGTGAGGCTGGGCCCGAGCATGTGGAGGGTGGCCGTGAACATGGTGCTGTTGAGTTCTGGAAGTTTTCCACTGCCGGGGCTGGGTCCCTTGGGGCGGGGAGGGCTCCCACCTGCCCCCCTCTGGGGCGGATACGGGCATAAACTTGCAACCTCCTTCATGGAGGACGGGAATCTTGCAGGAGGCATAAGTGTCCTGCATGAATGGAATCACTCGCAGAATTCCCCTGCGGTCTTACCCCTGAGGCACTGAGGGTATCCCCGCTAGAAGGCCCGGGTCGCCATCCCGAGCTCACAGAGAGACCCATCTCCCTAGAGGGGGCCGCAGGCTCATTCACTCCATCCTCAGAGGCTTGGTAACTCACGTTGGCGGCTGTCACGAGCACCAGGCAGATTAACGAGCCTGTTTTTTTCCCATCAGCCAGATGGGCGGCAGCGGAGGACTGCAGATGACTGCAGATATGATCGGGTGGTGATGCCAATCATAGCTGCAGTTCCAGCTGCGGTATCTTCACTGGAGCGAATCACACGGCCCCTGGCAGCGACTGTACAGCCATCGGCCTACACATGTTTTTTTTTTTTTTTTTAATTTTGTTTTGTTTTGTTTTTCAAAGTTCCTATGACTAGCGATCCTTAGAATCCTCCTTCCTGTGGCAGAGACAGCAGTATACCTTCACTGCCCCCCTCGCGGGCGTCTCAACAGGGCTGCGTCTTTACATAGAAAGTGGCGGGGTGGGGGGGGCTTCCGCAGGGCACCACACCGACCCACTGCATTGATGATGCGCATCGAAGGGGACCTCCGGGCCTGCAGTAGCAAGGACGGGCTTCATGCAGGAGACAGGAGGCCACCCTAAGCCTGACATGCCTGGGTGGCCTGTGGCGGTAGTGAGTGGCTGGTGGCACCTCGATTCACTCCTCTAAAGTGAGACACACGTTTCGCACCTTGAACTTTCCATCACAATAAAAGCACACCGTCATCATGGTCATCTTTTAAAAAAAATAGTTTTTTGGGGGGGATGTCACACCCAGTGGTACTCCTGGCTTTGTGCTCACTCCTAGCAGGACTTGGGGAACCCTATGGGGAACCAGGGATCGAACCTGGGTCCGCTGCATCCAAGGTGAGCGTCCTGTACCATTGGGCACATGCCCTACCTCTTTTTTTTTTTTTTTTTGCTTTTTGGGTCACACCCGGCGATGCTCAGGGGTTCCTCCTGGCTCTGCACTCAGGAATTACTCCTGGCGGTGCTCAGAGGACCATTTGGGATGCTGAGATTCGAACCCGGGTTGGCCGCGTGTAAGGCAAACGCCCTACCCGCTGTGCTATCGCTCCGGCCCCACGTGTCCTACTTCTTGAGCTACCTTCCTGGCCCCTCCTGATGTCTTCTTTGCGAGGCCCTGACTGACACCCATCAGCTCCGAGCCGTGATTTGCGCTCCTTGGAAGGCCCGTGTAACCGTTTAAGCAGGGACTTGAGTCTCCGGAGTGTGTCTCTCTCTTTAGCCGCCTCCCTTTCCACACAGGCTTGCTGCTCCGTAGAGAAGTTGAGCGGGAAAAGACAGATGCAACAGAAAGGTAGGCCAGGTGGGCTGGCACTAGTCAGGGCGCCGCCTGTGCTAAATGGTGGTCCCCCTCGGGGGTGCCCCAGTAAGAGCGTAGGAAAACCCTCCAAGGGGGCGGAATTATCAAGCGGTACATCCGGATGCATCCTGCAGGCAGAAAGCGAAATGCAATCACGGACAGTCGCTGATTGTGAGTTTCACAGGAAAAAAGGGGAGGGGGGTGGTGGACTCGAGCGTTCGGTGGCTGAGAGCCGCGTCAAGGTGATGGATGGATGAAGGACCAGGGAATGGAGAAACAGGGCCCCAAACTGGTTGATAGTTTATTTCTCTCTCCTTCCTACCATCATCCGATTTCTCCCGTTACTGCATGATCATGGTTGTAGTTTTGGCTGAAGTCCCCGTCATCGTAGTTCCATCAGCCTCATCTCCTCGTAGCCCTCAAAGTCCTCCACCTTTGGTGCTCCCCCTTCTAGTCCCTTCTTTCCTTACAGTATAGTTACATAGAAATCCTGAAGGGTGGGTGGGGGTACACATCAGTGGGGTTGAACATTGTCGTAACAACACACAGAGGTAAAGCCCCTCCTTCAGGGGAAGTAAGTTCTAGGGGGTTGGACAAGATCAAGGACAAGATCTCATCTGAGGGTTCAGCACCCCAGATTCCTAGGACATCCGCTCAAGGGCAGGATTCCATCCGGAAAGATTGCTTTCTCCTCTCCTCAGCTAGTCATCCACTTAAACAATCATAGTGAATTTACTTCTTATACTATTTCTAGTCATTTTGTATGGACACAGTACGAGGTATATTAAGCTTAAAGGGTGGCTCTTCCTGGGGACATCTCGCTATATATCCCAGACCACAGTCCTCAGGCCAGGTTAGTCTTTCCTAACCCCAGCAGGGTCCTTATTCAGTTACTTCTTTTTGGGCCATGACATAGCTCGTTCCATGATCATGCTCTTATACTTGTGGTGCTTTGCTTGTCCCCTTTGGATGCCAGGGTAGCTTACAGCTTGCCCTGGATTCATCCAGTTCCTGCATCAGGACCCTCCTTTTGGGGGTGTTAGGAAGTAAGTGCAACTGAGGCTTCAGTCAGGTAAATATGGTGGATGCCCAGGAGTAAATATTACTTGGGGTCAATTAACTCCCAAGTTACAAAAGCGTAGCATCAACTGTCTTCCTGTGTCTATACAAAAAGGGCACTGCTAAACCATGCGAATGACATGAAAGAAAGAGAAAAGCAATATAGGATTATTAGTGCCTGATGGAATTGGGTGTGCCTCAGGAGCACTGTTGTGGGAGTAGCTCAATAAACCTCAGTTCCCTGCGGGAGGAGCAAGGACAACCCAATGTTATCCAACAGCTGATGGGTGCTGGTCAGGGCCTCGCAAAGAATACATCTGGAGGGGCCGGGAAGGTAGCTCAAGAGGTAGGGCGTGTGCCCAATATGTGTCTGGCCTTGATTCTGATCCTTGGCACCACGTGGCCACTCCTTGGGCATCACCTAGGAGCACCCGCACTTCCCCAGCTCTGCCAGGCCTGAGGTCCAAATTGCCAGGCAAAAAATCACCAGAAGTGAGTGCTCCTCGCCCCCCCTCCCGCCCTGCTGTCTACTTCCCTAATGCCCCTGGGAGTGGCCCCTATGGAAAACGAAAATTGGGACTAGGTGGGTTAACCTCTCCGGATCCACGTGAACACAAGATGAAGGAGTTTGTGTCTCATGTAAATGCCCACCAGGGCACCCTCACTGGGGCTGGCTCAGTTTTATTTTTTTTGTTTTTGTCTTTTTTGCTTTTGGGGTCACACCTGGCGATGCACAGGGGTTACTCTTGGCTCTGCACTCAGGAATTACCCCTAACGGTGCTCAGGGGACCCTATGGGATGCTTGGAATCGAACTCGGGTTGGCCGCGTGCAAGGCAAACGCCCTATCCGCTGTGCTATTGCTCCAGCCCCACGGATGCTCGGTTTAACGGCCGTCACCCACTCTCTTTCCCGGGCCCCTCCGGGGCTGCCAGATGTTCTGTGACAGGAGGCAGGGATGGGAGCTGTGTCGGAGATGGACGACATGAATTGGTCCTCCTCCATGTGATCTGGCTACCACAAGGGCACGCCCTGCCTGCCAAGAGCCTCGCTTAATGCCATCTCCCCAGCATGGTGCCACTTCCCAGGAAAGAGCCAGGTGCCCAGCATCAGGCAGAGGGGGGTGGGCCGCTCTGTTAGAGACACACAAACTCCGGGTGCCGACTGACTTCCCCGCCCGCAGCCTTCTGCTGTCCCCCATTAGTGACCTCAGGGGTCACCCATCAGCCTTCACATTATCTCATGAGCAACTGCACACGAAGCTGTTCTGGAATATTCACTGTCAACCACTGTCATCCCTTTGCTCATCGATTTGTTCGAGCGGGCACCAGTAACGTCTCCATGGTGAGACTTGTTATTGTTTTTGGCATATCCAATACTCCACGGGGAGCTTGCCAGGCTCTGCCATGCGGGCGCGATACTCTCGGTAGCTTGCTGGGCTCTCCGGGATATTGAAAAGAGCAAATACCTTCCCACCCTTTTCATGAGCTGTTGGATATCATTGGTTTGTCCTTTCTCCCTTGCTACAGAGTTTGGGTTTATCTGGTAATAATCTCTAAATTACATTCTAGACTACATTGGTATGTCCTGCTCCCCTTGCCACTAGGAGCTTAAGTATATCAGTCACGCCCATCAAAGTGCTCCCGAGTCAATCCCATTCCTTTGTTTATCTGTAACCACTTCTACCAGTTTATCTGCTCTTCCTCTAATCAAACTCTGTTAATTCGTAAGGTCAGACCTTGCTAGGACAGTGAACTTGTATTGTAAGTTAATATTGTCTTTCTCCTCTCTTATGTCTTTTGAATAGTTTACTTTAAAACAATATCCTTTTTGTATGGACAAAGAAAGACATTTATTAATATGCTTTGGTAACATGGGATTTAATTGGCTTCAAATATTATTCATTCCTGGGCATCTCGACTTAAGCCTCAGTTGCCCTTACTTCCTAGCACCCCCAAAAGTAGGGTCCCGACGAGGGACAGGACAGACCCAGGGCAAGTGATGAGTTATGTGCTACCCTGGCATCGAGATGGACCTGGCCAAAGCGCCTAATGCTTAACTATATGTTAAGAGATTGGTCATGGACATGTTATGTCATGATCCAGAAGCAACGACGAGACTAGGACCCTGCTAGGGCTAGGAAAGACTAATCTGGCCTGGGCACTGTAGTCTGAGATCGAGGTGACCCCCAGAGAGCAATTCTATAAGCTTAATGCATCTCTTGCTATGTCCATACAAAATGATTTATAATGTGAATACTTATATGTTAGTTGGACAAAGAGAGGGGAAACACACCCAGGGGATTCCGCTCTTGGGCGGATGTCCTGCTGAAAGAGATTCTGTCCTAGTGAAAGCATCCCCTAAGGGATAGAACTTTACCCCCTATTGATTGTAACCACACCTATGCATAAGCCCCAGCGGAGGATTTAAGGTGGCTGTATGAGGGGGCTGGGGGCGAGTTCGAGGGGAGAAACAGAGAGGGAGAATGAAGTAGGATGGGAGAGGAAGAAGCAGGAGGAGAATCAGAGGAGAATGGAGATGGGAATGGAATAAACTGCAACTGAGACCAACCAGTCTGGCCTCCGTTCCTTCCTTCACCTGCCTCATCAACGTCATCAACCTCCCTGGGGTGGGGGAAGTGGCCGGAGACTACCGAACTCGGGTGGCGGGAGAAACAGCGCCGTTGCCCTGTGCCCTGTGCCTGGCGCGGTGCAGTGAGGTGCTCCCCGCCTCCCTTCCTTCTTCTTTTTTGTGTTTTTACACAATGAGCTTCATGAAAAGGGAAATGAGAAAAAGTCTCACAAAAAGAAACGAGAAAGACAATGCTGGCTCATTTCATCCCCAGACTTAAAAAAAAAAAAGCCAACCCTAAACCAAACATTAGCAAATCCAGATCCAGCAATATATGAAAAAGATAATATAACAGGACTAGATGGAACTTCAGGAATTCTAAGTTGCTTTAACATTTGGAAACCAACTGACTTACAAAGTCAACAGTTCAAAGGGGGAAGAACTGTAATCATCCATAAAGATGCTTGAAACTGAAAATTCAAAATATACTTATAACAAACTATCCAATAGTCATGAGTGAGAGCTACAGAAATGATACAATGAATCCACCTTCATGCTGAAATTATTCTCTCTCTCCCTCTCTTTTCTTTTTCCCTTTTGGGTCACACCCTGTGATGCTTAGGGGTTACTCCTGGCTCTGTACTCAGGAATCACGCCTGGCAGTGCTTGGGGGACCATATGGGATGCCGGGGATCAAACCCAGATTGACCACATGCAAGGCAGGTGTCCTACCAGCTATACTATCTGTACTGTTGCTCTCTATGCAGAAATTGCCCTTAATGCCGAAATTATTCTATTTAATTTCTAGACCAAGTATCAAAAGTCCACAATCATATTTTCACTGACCACTGAGCACTGAGTGCTTCCACTGAGCACCTTTGGGGGTGGTTAGAAGAGCTCCCAAACAGTGCTCACAGAGCTTGGGGCCACTCCTGGTGGTCTTTGGCCAACCAGGACAGAAATTTCAATGCTTGAACTAGGAGCGCTGGGGGCAACCAGGGCCATACTGGGTGGTGTGTGTGTGTGGTGGGGTGGTATGTGGTGCCAGGGTTCGAGCTTGGGTCTTTGCATATGCCAGACTCCTGTCCCCGAATACTGAACTAGCACTAACTCCCTGGTTCCCCTTTAGCATCTTTTTTTTTTAATTTTTTATTTTTTTCTTTTTGGGTCACACCTGGCGATGCTCAGGGGTTACTCCTGGCTCTGCACTCAGGAATGACTCCTGGTGGTGCTCAGGGGACCCTTATGGGATGCTGGGAATTGAACCCGGGTCGGCTGCGTGCAAGGCAAACGCCCTCCCCGCTTTAGCATCCCCCCACCCTTTAGCATCTTAAGGCAAGAATATGAAATACGAAGTAGATAATCTACCCATGAAACACAGTGACACTGTTTGTAAATGATACAGTTTCCAGTATCAGGAACCTAAGAGAACCTACAGATAAAGTAGGAAAACTGGCAACATTTATTAAGATTATTTGTTATAAAATCAATGTAAAAAATTGATTGTACTTATTTTCACCATCAACAAACAGAAAATACAATGTCTAAAATCTCTTTGATGGTAGCAACCAGTACACAATCTAATAAAAATGTAAAAAAAATCCCATGTATAAAATAAATTAAAATGTGATATATGAGAGGTGGCTTACGTGGGTAAATTAAAAAAAAAAATTTGACGGGGGCCACACCTGGCAGTATTCTGGGCTCCCCCTCGGCTCCGTGCTCAGGGTACCGTATGAGGTGCCGGGGATGAAGGTATGTCCCTAAACCCTGGCGCTGTCTCTCCAGTTAAGTCAGATGACTTAGGGGAGAGAGAAGCAGCCGCCCGTATCCGTGGGCAGCTGTCGGAGGCTGAGTTAGCTGGCGGTCCACAAAAGGGGAAAATGAACTCTTGTCATTGTGGCCAGCAAATCTGAAACTTTTTAGCCTATGTAAAAATATCTTTATGGTTTTAGGAAAGAAATACTACAGACAGCACCATACAAAAACCATAAAATTCTCCCACTGAAATGGAGAATTCCTGTTATTCAACAGATGCCTTGCGAACTAACCACAAGTGTCGGGGGCCGAGGGTAGGTAAGGTAGAGAAGAGACCGCTATGACAATAATAGCTGGGAATGATCACACTGGACAAGGGGTGAAGGTTAAAAGTGGGTAAGGGATATTCTCGATAACCTTTCAGTATCAATATTGCAAGCCACAATGAATACCCGAGGGTTAGGAGAGAGAGAGAGAGAGAAAGAGAGAGAGAGAGAGAGAGAGAGAGAGAGAGAGAGAGAGAGAAGAGAGAGAGGGAGGGAGAGAGAGAGGAGAGAGGGAGAGAGATGAGAGAGAGGGAGAGAGAGAGGGAGAGAGAGAAGAAAGAGAGAGAGAGGGAGAGAGAGAAGAGAGAGAGTGGGGGAGAGAGATGAGAGAGAGAATGTACATTGGTGGAGGGATGGGTATTGAAACACTGCATGAAATCCAATCATGAACAGCCTTGTCAGGGTCTATCTCACGGTGATTTAAAATAAAGCTTAAAAAAAAGAGGCCTTACACAGTAAAAATCATGTCATGAATAGAAAAAAATATTCACAAAATGAAAGGTTTAGTCTCCGGAATAGACAAAGAATTCCTACTTATCAATTTAGAAAGTGATTAAACTGAAAAACAGGGTCAAAGATGCAGACGTTTCGCAGATGGAGAATCACGGATGAAAGACCCATACATGAACATATGTTCAATCTCATTCTCAAAAAATACATTTTTCAAATACATGAGATCTAAGTTGGTTTTTTTTTTTTTTTTTTTTGCTTTTTGGGTCACACCCGGCAATGCACAGGGGTCACTCCTGGCTCTGCACTCAGGAATTATTCTTGGTGGTGCTCAGGGGACCCTATGGGATGCTGGGAATCGAACCCGGGTCGACCCGCTGTGCTATCACTCCAGCCTCTAAGTTCTTACTTAATAGATTGGCTTCTCTCCTTCTACCATCCCCAGTGAATAGTGATACAACATGTTGATGAAGACATACAGCAACTCTGGGAAAGAATTTTACGCTACCTAGTTAGCTCATATTGAATCACCACCAATTCCGCTTCTAAATATACGTCCTAGAGAATCTCTTTGATTTCTAGAGAATATCTTTGAGTTCAAGAACAGCCCTATCTGTCATACAAAATATGTAACACACTGCTGAGAGCAGCATGTGAAGTAAAATATATTCTATCACATGCAAATATGAAATGCTATATTATATAAGAGCAAAAAAAATGACAGCCCTATGCATGCTAAGATGACTCTTAATATTAATATGTTGCTCAGGACCAGAGTGATAGTATAGTCTTGCCTTGCACATAGCTGACCCAGGTTCGATCCCCGACACCCCATTTGGTTCCCTGAGCACCACCAGGAGTAACTCCTGAGTGCAGAGCCAGGAGTAAGCCCTGACCATCAATGGGTGTGTCCCCAAAGCCAAGATGGACAAATAAAAGCAAATATATAAAATTGCCCAGGAGTGACCCCTGAATGCTGAGCCAGGACTCAGCACAGCACAGCTTGGGGTGGCCCCTAAATACCAAACAAACAAACAAAGAAATCAGCATCAAAACACATTACTGAGTGGTAAAAATAAGTCTCATGCAAAAAATTCAGAATGACTCCACCGAGTTCAAAAGTCTTTGAAAGGAAATAGATTTAGGTTTATCGTATAAGCTTGGAGAGTGAAACGACAAAGCAAGCAAGGTAGGACGAGTGTGAAATTCGTGAGTGTTCAGTGAGGAGCGGAAGGAATGGAAAGAGTCGGTGAGGCAAAAGCTTAGCCCTGAAGGAGGCACAGGGCGCCCCCGTGTCAGGCCAGAACACAAGGCAGCTCCCCTGCGCCCGGCGGGGGCGGGGGCGGGCCGGGAGGAGAGAGACAAACTGAGCATGTTGCACAGAATAATTTTCCTACTTTATTTTTGCCTTGGGCTGAAGTTGCCAAAATCACAACATGGAAATAGGAACCATCTGTCAACAGGATAAGTTAGTGAACTGGACAGAATTTACCAACAGAAATGGAGAATAGTATATTTTAGAATTGTCCTCCACCGGTGGCAACTAGAAGGAACAAAACCTTTCTGCCTTTGAGAGAGGAGCTGTGTTTTTTTTTTTTTTTTGCAACATGATTTATGAGAGTAAAAAATATATGAAAATGACTTAAAAAATGACCAGTAAGAGACTACGAAATAAACAAAAAGCAGCATGGGGGCATGTCATCATGGTCACAAATACTCAATAGAAAAATGGCACAGAAATAGATTAGTGGGACCGAGCAGAGTTGGTAAAATGGCTGTGACTCAGCACAGGTTAAAGAGTCATCCCCAAATTATCGGAAGAGAAGCTACTCAATACACAATGTAGAAACCAGTCACCCAAAACCACTGAGACACAGAGTAGCTCACTGGCCTTACCCACAACTACTCAAAACCTTCAAATTGGATGGATTCAATAGTCGACACTGGCAGGGAGATAGCCCAATGGTTAGGGCGCATGCCCAGTATACAGTTGACCCAGATTCTATTCTTGGCACCACATGAGGCTCCGAGAATTGCCAGGTGCAGCTCCAGAAGCCTCTAAGAGGTACTGGGTGAAGTATGTGTGTCCTGGCACCACAGGGCTGGCAGTGTCCCAGCCGCAGGCTCTTGCCGTGAACTGCTGATCCTGTTGGCTCAGAGTCACTGCTTCGAACCCTGGAACTCCTGAGCATCGCTTGGGAGTACCACGGCCCACCCAAATGTAAAGAATGGAAGCAAAGTAAAATATGGGCATGTATTTCTATGAACTTGGTTAGGGAAAGTCTTCCTAAAAATACCTAAAGCAAAAGTTGCTGGAGGAAAAGAGAAATAAACATAAACACAGAAAACATAAAATGTCTTTTAAGACAAATCACTCCTAAACAAAACCCAAACAAACTTCTAAAAAGAAAGTTGAAAGACAATTCCCAGGCTCGGAGAAATCTGCAACATAAATAAAAGAATTAGCCACACACATCAGATGTGTGTTGCTAGAAATCAACTTAAATAAACCACAGCACAGAATCTACGAGAAAAACAGATGAAGGGTATAAGTAGGCAAGAACAGAAGCAGGAATAGAAACAACCATCTACGACAGGGATCTGTGCAGCGTGACTTTATCCAAGGGATAAAAACAAAAGATTTAAAAATTAATCCAATATTGGTGCAGATGATTTTTATAGTGCACACCAGTACACACTGCTATTGGCAGTATGAAAGTGCTTTACGACTCAGGAACTCTGCTTCTAGAAACCTCCACACCTCCCACCCCTGGAGCCCAGAAGAGTCACTGAAACATTTAAAAAATATATTTGTTGGGGCTGGAGCAATAGCAGGGTAGGTAGGGCATTTGCCTTGCATGCGGCTGACCCCGGTTTGGTTCCCAGCATCCCATAGGGTCTCCTGAGCACCGCCAGGGGTAATTCCTGAGTGCAAAGCCAGGAGTAATCCTGAGCATTGCCGGGTGTGACCCAAAAAGCAAAAAAAAAAAAATTATTTGTTTACTGAACCACCATGAGATACAGTTACAAAGCTTTCATGATCGAGTTTTTGTCATACAATGATTGAACACTCATCCCTCTACCAAGATGCATTTTCTACCACCAATGTCCTCAGTATCCCTCCTAGCAACCCCACCCCACCCTACCCCCTGCCTCTATGGCAGACAATTTCCCTCTTACTCTCTCTCTACTTTTGGGTATGACAGTTAGCAATACAGACGCTGAGAGGCCATCACGTTTGGTCCTTTATCTACTTTCAGCACACATCTCCCATCCCAAGCAATCCCTCCAACCATCATTGACTTAGTGGCCCTTCCCTATCCCAGTTTCCTTTTCCCCCAGCCCATGAGGCCAGCTTCCAATCATGGCCCAGTCCTCCTAGTCCTTGTCCCTACTGTCCTTGGGTGTTAGTCTCATATTAAGTTATTTTATATACTGAAGCATTTGTTTTCTTGCTTGCAGTACCAGGGATTGAACCCAGGTTTTTTTTTGCATGCAGGTCAGGCAATTTTTTTTTTTTTTTTTTTTTTTGCTTTTTGGGTCACACCTGGTGATGCACAGGGGTTACTCCTGGCTCTGCACTCAGGAATTACTCCTGGCAGTGCTCAGGGGACCATATGGGATTCTGGGAATCAAACCCGGGTCGGCCACGTGCAAGGCAAACACCCTACCCGCTGTGCTATCACTCCATCCCCATGGTCAGGCAATTTTCTTTAAAAATATTTTTCTGTCTTTTTTTATTGAATCAATATGATTTACAAGTTACAAAGATATTTATGGTTGAATTTCAGGTATAATTCAATCCAGTCCCTTCACCAGTGTCCACTACTGTCTACCAATGTCCCCGTTTCCCTCCACCCCCCTACCTACCTCTATGGC
Organism: Sorex araneus; assembly: GCF_027595985.1. Lineage (NCBI taxonomy): Eukaryota > Metazoa > Chordata > Mammalia > Eulipotyphla > Soricidae > Sorex > Sorex araneus. Next base: position 95,746,489 of record NC_073307.1, read on the forward strand.
AGGCACTTTTCCCTTCCCATTGTCCTAGAGTTCCCTTCCTCAGTTTATCCTCCTCACCCCTGCCCCAGTGCCAGCTCCCTGCTGAAGGCCAGTTCTCCAAGGAAGGCAGTTTTCCACTAAGCCACATCTCCATCCCTGAAGCACTACTTGCAATAGTAAAAAACATAAGATACAAAAATTTTTATTAAGAAAATAGATGACAATATTTAGGCAGTTCAGGAGTTAAATGTATATATATGTACACACACGCACACACACACAGAGGTGGTGACTCAGTGGCAAAGCACTTGCCTGAGGTCCTGGGTTCAATCCCTAACACTAACAAAGTCACTGTCACTCCTGTTGCTCATCGATTTGTTTGACGGGCACCAGTAACCAGGAAGTCTCTCATTGTGAGACTTATTGTTACTGTTTTTGGCATATCCAACACGCCACGGGGAGCTTGCCAGGCTCTGCCGTGCGGGCGCGATACTCTTGGTAGCTTAGTGGGCTCTCCGAGAGGGGCGGAAGAACCGAATCCGGGCCAGCCGTGTGAAAGGGGAATGCCCTACCACTGTGCTATCGCTCCAGTCCACCAACAAAGTCATGAATGAAAATTATACGATGGTCACTGTCTGAATATCGGTAGGCTGAAAGATTGTCGTTACGTTTGTTTGTTTTCAAAAGGTTTCAGAAAAATACAGAGCCATGTTCTAAAACAAAGCGCAAGGCAATTCAATTCTACGTATTTCTAAATGTACGCACTGATATGTAGCCTTCAGAGAAGCCGTCTGGAGCATAACCAAGAAATTGCTAATGGGAGCTCTGGGGAGTGGACTGCGTTGAGGTAAAGGAGAATTTTTAGCTCTATATTGTTTGGAATCTTAAAAACAAAAGTATTCTTCCCTTACACACATTTCTCTCTGTTGTTTGCTGTTTGGGGACACACGTGGCAGTGCCGGGCAGGGTGGTACTGTCCCCCTTCCCCCAGAGTGGTGTTTGGGTTCACTCCTGAGATTCCTGCATGCAAAGCAATCTCCCTGGGTCCTGAAAATATTATTATTATTATTATTTTGCTATTTGGGTCACACCCAATGATGCTCAGGGGTTATTCCTGGCTCTGCACTCAGGACTCAGTCCTGGCAGTGCTTGGGGGACCATGCGGGAAGCTGGAAATGGAAGCTCCAGCCCTCCTGAAAATCTTTTGAGAAGCCAAAATAATTATTACACAAAATGATAAATTTTATACTGGGGTATGATGGGAAAAGTCCTTTAGAAACATTGGGAAAAGAGATACTGGTGAGTAGATTTTTTTTTTTTTTAAGCAGTGGTGACATCTGTGCTGGGTTCTGCTGTTTGCATAGGAGCTTGACTCTGTCAGGCGTCCATGACCTGGTAGAGGGTTCCCATAGGCTTTTCTGTGTCGGTAGAGCATGAGACTCTTAATCTCAGGGTCGTGGGTTCGAGCCCCACGTTGGGCTCCATATGTTGCAGTAAGGTTTGGTTGGACAGTCTGGGGGCATTAAGATATGCACGCGAAAAAAATACTTTTTGGAGGATCACAAAACTGCCTCTGGTCTTGTGCTGTGCTGGAGAGCAGCCTGTTCAGCCCCCTTTTATTAACTAGCTCGATGTTCTAACCAATGATATTCAGCCACATAGGCAGAATATGCAAATTAACTTAGTCAACAGAAACAGTATCAAAGTCAGTTACATAACCGGAAGCATAGTCAGTTAAAGTAACAGTAACAGAGAAACAATTTTATTTATTTATTTATTATTATTATTATTTTTTAATTGAATAACCATGTGGAATGTTACAAAGCTTTCAGGCTTAAGTCTCAGTTACACAATGCTCAAACACCCATCCCTTCACCAGTGCACATATTCCACCACCAAGAACCACAGTAAACCTCCCCCCCACTCCCCCACCCCCCAGCCCCCCACCCCGCCTGTGCAGCTGATAAATTTCACTTTACTTTCTAACAGAGAAACAATTTTAACAATTTTAATTTAAACAATTTTAACAATTTTAATTTAAACAATTTTCCAAGCCTAGCTAGGCCTGAGATTGTGAGATGTTGTACACCAACACACAGGATTCACTCCCTGAGAATTCAGCCTTCAGGCAGCTTGGCAGCCCTTATCTCCCAGCCCTCCCCCACACCCCGGGAAAGACCCCATGAGGAGGCTCATGAAGTGGAAATGAAGGCCCCAGTGACTGTGGGCACCAACTTCAGAGGGATGAGTCAAGAGTCTTCAGACGACTCCTGCCGGCAACCTTTGTATACTTGTGTACTTGAGGCCCAGACACACAACATCCCCATCATGTCCTGTCCGATTTCCTGCCCCAGAGAATCCTGGAGCAGGAGAAACAGCTATTTCATGCTTCTGGGTTTTGTGCCATGCATGACACAGCTGGAACAAGAGCGGAAAAAGCTGCTAAGAAGAAGCTACAGCCCAGGTAACAGAATGCCACAGAGCATCATGAATATTAGCAATATTGGACGGTGAGCCCAGAAATGTTGGCTCGGGCCAGGCTATGAAAAAACCTTAGATGCTAGTATTTTTTGTTTCTTATTGAACTTAGTCTGTTCGTCGTGGGGAGTTGCTGAAAGGGAGGTGCTAAGATCTGCAATTTAGCAAAGTATCTCGGATCAGTGCGAAGAAAACGACTAAAGAAAATAAGACTTCAAAAAGAGGAAAAGCTGCGATTCAAATTAGTACTAATGAAATAAAGTGGTGGAATCGCTGCTCAGGAGACACGTTTTTGTGCGTGTGGCTTTTCCTCGTATAAAGCTGTCTCTGATGCTCTTTTGTACTTCAATTTCCTTGTATTAAAATGCTTACTGTGTGTGGGGCTGGAGCGATAGCACAGTGGGTAGGGCGTTTGCCTTGCACGCGGCCGACCCGGGTTCGATTCCCAGCATCCCATATGGTCCCCCAGCACTGCCAGGAGTAATTCCTGAGTGCAGAGCCAGGAGTAACCCCTCTGCGCTGCTGGGTGTGACCCAAAAAGCAAAAAAAAAAAGTTTACTGTGTGTGGGGAGGGGTGGGGGGTGGTGGTCCATACTGTCTCATGTGTGTGAGGCCCCGGGGAGGGAAGCAGAGGGGAATGTTGGCAGGAAGACCATCATATCCACACACGAGCCTGCACATGAATATTTACAGAGGCTTTATTTGTTAGTTCCCAAACTTGGATACGATGAAGATGATCTTAGGTGGACAACTGGATATCCTTAGTAGCACTAAAAAGAAATGAGCAATCAAACCATGAACAGACACAGAGGAATAGTAAATGCATATTCTAAGTGAAAGAGTCCATCTGAAAAGGCATCTGAAAAGACCGAACTTTCTGGAAAAGGCAGTCATCTGCGGACCGTTGAATATAAATATCAGTAGTTGCAGAGTAAGAAGGAAGGAAAAAAGGCAGAGCAGAGTATAGCGGACTCTGAGGCAGTGAAAGACTCCGTATGTTGCTGTACTAGGTGCCGCATGTCATTTTACATTCGTCAAAACTCATAGAATATGCACAACACCGAGAGTGAATTTTACTGTAAACCATGGTCACTGAGTTATCAAAAAATAGAATTACTATATGTTCTCCGAGAGGGACGGAGGAATTGGACCTGGGTCAGCTGCCTGCAAGGCAAACGTCCTATCTGCTGTGCTATTGCTCCAGTCCAAGCTACCGAGAGTATCCCGCCCTCATGGCAGAGCCTGGCAAGCTTCCCCTGGCGTATTCGATATGCCAAAAACAGTAACAACAAGTCTCACTATGGAGACGTTACTGGCGCTCAAGCAAATCGATGAACAACAAGATGACAGTTCGACAGTGCAGTGCTACTATATGTTCAATGATTGTAACAAACATACCACTTTGGGGGAAGAATGTTGATAGGATAAAGGGCAAAGTGTTTATTTGGAAGCAGGGACATTTTGGGGAAATCTCTTACTTTTCACTCAATTTTTTCTGTGAACCTAAAATTGCTTTAAGAAGATCTATTGAGGGGCTGGAGCAATAGCACAGCAGGTGGGGCATTTGCCTTGCATGCGGCCGACCCGGGTTCGATTCCCAGCATCCCATGTAGTCCCCCGAGCACTGTCAGGAGTAATTCCTGAGTGCATGAGCCAGGAGTGACCCCTGTGCATTGCCGGGTGTGACCTAAAAACCAAAAAAAAAAAAAAGATCTATTGAAAAAAATCTATTGAAAAAAATGTGGGAGGAGTGGGAGAATTTTAGGGGATAGTAGAATACAAAACTTTTTCCTTCCCTTTTTTTTTTTTTTAAGATTTTAAAAGGGTAAGTTCACCAAAAAACATTCTAAGACCATAAAGCTATCTAAAAAGCAATCATCCCTTATAACTAATTACCCACACGAATAATGCCATCTTTGTATTGCAAACATTCCACAATCCACAATTTCTTAGTTTTGTGTCTATTCAAGTAGCTTCATCATTCCCACGACTGGTTTTATGAGAACTACGTGTGCGTGCAAACTTGTAAAGCAAATCCATACTAACAAACTACAGTTTTAAGGTGGAAATTGGTGGGCAGGGTCCAAAAAATTGGGGGGTGGGGGTTATGAAACCCAGAACAGAAGGAGTTCACATCTGTGATACAGGAGAGTTTGTCTGGGCAAGCATAAAGGCAAAGAGGAATGACGGATCAAAGATGCCACCAAGAAGGATTCGTTCTCATCTTGGCAAATCTTTGATCCGATTCCCTGTGAACATCAAGAGGATCAGCATGTGGAGAGAAGAGAGCCCTTGGGGGCAGACACAGGGCAGATGGGCTCCACGGTGAATCAGCCAGACCTTGGGGAGCAGTTAGCACCTCCAGCGTGAGCTACTGGGATTCAGCTTTGTATGATTTTTATGCTTTGCTTTCAAGAGGTGGTGAAGCGACATATGAGATTGGATGCATCTGGCCTTTTCACATTTTCATTTGGCGCTGGCTTCTGGAAAAAAAAAATTGTCCTAACTCAAATTCTTCATCAAAGAGAAATGTATAAAAACAAGAAATGACCTTCTGTCTCACATTCACGAAGGGCTGAAGAACTGTCGTGAGCCACTGTTGAAAACAAACAAAACAAAGAGCTAAAGATAGAAAAACAAGCAAAACACGAAAAAGAAAAAAAGACAAACTCTGATGACTGGATCCTACATGGGTTGGACTTGTCCCTGCTAACCCTGTCCCTCGTAGCTGACAGATTATCTGATGACAAACAGTCTTGCCCGGTGGTTCTTACACTTCTGCATAAACGTCTACTCTTTAACCGATTTACCTGTATCCCAGAAGTTAAAGATGTCTTCTTCTTTGGTTAGCAATGCAATATCAGGCATGAGAGAAGGTGGGCTTCAAAATTCACCAACAGGAAGGATGAGCACAAGAAAGGTGAACAATAAACGAAGCCCACAGATTAATCTCAATTTAGGACAAGAGGTGAACAATTTATGGGGAGAGAATGAATTGCTACCACATTTTTTTTTTATTTTTGGATCACACCCGGCGATGCACAGGGGTTACTCCAGGCTCTGCACTCAGGAATTCCCCCTGGTGGTGTTCAGGGGACCCTATGGGATGCTGGGAATCGAACACGGGTCAGCTGGTGCAAGGCAAATGCCCTACCCTCTGTACTATCGCTCCAGCCCCAAATTACTACCATATTTTGACTGAAAGCTCACGTATAATTTATCTATCTACTTGGGCGAACATGAGGGTAGTTTTCTACCCTCGGGAATCCCTTACCCCTTGCTGACGATGCTGTGTAGATAAGAGACGATGATTTTGTCTGAAGTCTTTACTTTTCGGACCCCCTAGAGATTGTGAGATCTGTAGAGTCCAATTATTCTGGCGGTGCTCAGGGAACCCTGTGGTACCAGTTGGGGCGCTCAGTAACAAACTCAGGGACCAGAATGCAAAGCACGTGCCATTTTTGAGCCCTCTCCCAAGGCCTCGTCTATTCTGTTTTGAAACTGCTCCTGGGCAGATCGCTTCTTGCAACACATATCTCTAAGTAGTAGGAACTCTTCGACAAAATAATTACACTGATGAACTTCACACTAACTTCGACTGTCATCACTAATTTTCAGCCTGTTATTCAATTTCTCTTAAGCGTTACGAGATTTTTTTACAGCTTGCCTGAAAAGGGATCCGGATAAAGCTGATTCAGTGGGATTGATGATGTCTTTTTGTTAACCAATGAATGGGGAATGGTTCTTAAAGTAATACAGTAAGCACGCTTAATGTACAGAAAAATGCACGCAATAATGTAGTTACTCTCACCATCCTAGCAGTAAAGAGTAGTCGACCTTCTGCCACCATCAGTGAATTTGTCCTTGGACCTCATAGAAATGAAATCATCCACTATATTCCTTTGTATCTCATTCCCATTACTTAGCATAATGCTTGTGAGCTTGCTCCATATTTTGTATGTATCAGTGGGATTTTTAATCTGTTTATTTTGGTAAGAACTATTTTAGTATAGGAATAATAAATCACAATTTGTGTCTCTATTCTCCTGAATATGAACATTTGGGCTGTTTCCAAATGCCAGCTATTATGAATAAAGCTACTACCAACTTGTTCAAATACTTCTATGTACAAATGGATTCAGGATTTGCATAAGAATAGAATGGCGAAGTCATAGAAAAGATTTTGGAGGGGGAGGCCACACCCAGCGATGCTCAGGGGTTCCTCCTGGCTCTGCACTCAGGAATGAGTCCTGGTGGGCTCAGGGGACCAGATGGGATGCCGGGGATTGAACCTGGGCCAGCTGCATGCAAGGCAAGTACCTTATCCACCATACAATTGCTCTGGTCCCTAGGTTTATTTTTTAAGCATTATAAATTTCCAAATAATTTTCCAAGTGATAGGCCATTTAAAAATAATTAATCTTTTTGTTTATAGCCATGCCCAGAAGTGCTCAGGGATTACTCCTGCTTCTGTGTTTAGGAATTACTCCTGGCAGTGCTCAGGGGACCATATACAGAGCCAGGATCAGCCACGTGCAAGGCAAGTGCCTTAATCCTTGTACTGTCTCTCTAACCTGGTCTGATTTTTTTCTTCCCCCTTCTTTCTTCTCTCTCCTCCTCCTCCTTCTTTTGTATTGTCATTGTCTATTGTTGGTCTGAGGATAACACTTCTCTGATAAAATTAATTTGGAAGTATTTCCTATTTTGGAAGAAACTGTGTAAAACTGGTATTCTCTTCACTCTTTGGTAGAAATTTCTGATAAAATCATCTGAGCAGTAACATATTATGCATGACAATTTGCTTTTAAAAAATGGATATAGGATTGTTCAGATTTTATCTAATCTTAATTGAGTTTTGGGAGTTTGTGCTTTCTAAGATACTATTCTATTCTAAATTGTTACATTTATGAGAATGAAGCTGCCGGTTATAATTCTTTATTATTCCTTTATGCTCATACAACTGCAATGATGTATCATTTAAACCTGATGTCAATGTTCAGGGTCTTCTCTTTTCATCTTTGTTTTGCTAGATTTCTCAATTTTATTTTTTTCACAAAGAATAATATTTTGGGGTTATTCTTTTTTCTTGATAGCAATTTTCCTAGTTTCAATTTCATTGATCTGATATTTATTTAATTTCTTTTGTCTCATGTGTTTATTTTTCTTTCCTTTGTTCGTTGAAGAATGTGTGGAATCTTGCTATTAGAGCTTTTTCTCTTTTCTGATGCAAAAACTTAGTGCTTAAATTTCTCACTGCTTTTGCTGTCTCATATTTTGATATGTTGTATTGTCTACTCTCTTGTTTAATGTATTTTTAAGTTTCCTCTAAAACTTCTGATTTGTTCAGTGGACTATTTAGAAGGCTCTTAATATATAAAAAATAAGGTAAGGGGGGGCTGGAGCAATAGCACAGCGGGTAGGGCGTTTGCCTTGCATGAGGCCAACCGGGGTTCAATTCCCAGCATCCCATATGGTCCCCTGAGCATCACCAGGAGTAATTCCTGAGTGCAAAGCCAGGAGGTAACCCCTGTGCATTGCCAAGTGTGACCCAAAAAGTAAAAAAAAAAAATAAGGTAAGGGAAAAAGGAAGTATTTAGGGGCACATGCCTTGGGTGCACAAGCCCCCACATTTATGAATTTTTTATATTATTTATTTCTTTATTTTCATTGAATCACCATGAGCTACAGTTATAAAACTTCCGTGTTTGAGTTTCAGCCATACAATGATCAAACACCTATCCCTTCACCTTTGCGCAATTTTCACTAATGTTCCCCAGTATCCTTCCACCCCATCTTCCCCCTCCCCCCGCCTCTATGGCAGATAATTTCCCTCTTACTCTCTCTCTCTGGGCTGGAGCTATAGCACAGCGGTAGGGCGTTTGCCTTGCACACAGCTGACCCGGCTTCAATTTCTCCGCCCCTCTCGGAGAGCCCGGCAAGCTACCAAGAGTATCTCGCCTGCATGGCAGAGCCTGGCAAGCTAACCGTGAGTATTGGATATGCCAAAAACAGTAGCAACAAGTCTCAAAATGGAGATGTTACTGATGCTCGCTCGAGCAAATCAATGAGCAGTGGGATGACAGTGACAGTGACAGTGATTCTCTCTCTCTTCTTTTAGGTATTATGGTTTGAAATACAGATACTGAGAGGTCATCATGTTTGGCCCTGAGTCTACTTTCAGCACATGTCTTCCATCCCGAGCAATCCCTCCAACCATCATTGTCTTAGTGATCCCTTCTCTAAGCCTTCTTTCTCCTCATGGGACAGGCTTCCAACCATGGAGCAATCTTCCGGGCCCTTGTCTCTACTGTCTTTGGGTGTTAGTCTCATATTATGTTATTTTATATTCCACAAATGAGTACAGTCATTCTATATCTCTCCCTTTCTTTCTGTCTCATTCCTCTTAGCATGACCATCCACTTATAAGCAAATTTCATGACTTCATCTTTCCTAACAGCTGCATAGTATTCCATTGTGTAGATGTACCAAAGTTTCTTTAACCAGTCATCTGTTCTAGGGCACTTGGGTTGTTTCTGGATTCTGCTGTTGTGAACAGTGTTGCAATGAACATACAGGTACAGATGTCACTTCTACTGTGTTTTTTTTGCACCTCAGGACATATTCCCAGAAGTGGTATTGCTGAAGCCCCCTAAGTTTTATCCTCAACTCCATCCGAGTCTTGTCAGGAATAGTTCCTGAATGCTGTTTGGGAGGCCCCTCCCCAAAATTAAGGTCAAATTCATGATCAGTTACACTACAATTTACTTTCAATTTAATTGAGGTCTGTTAGCTATGAAATGTTTTCTATTTACATCTGTATTTCCTTTCTCACACTGAGAAATAGTTCTCAAGGTCACTAAAAGTAATAGAGAATCATGTAACATTATTATTTATTACATGTTATACTCATCATAGTCTCAGATGGAAAATCCCAGCATCTCAGAATAAAAATAACAACTGAATTCAAGTACACTTGTTTATCTATATTTTATGTTTTTAGGTATTAGGTTTCTATATTTGTTTTGTAATTATGAAATATATTTCTAGTGAAAAACATAAATATTCCATATGATAAATGGAACTACTATTCCTTTTCTCCATTATATTATATTCCATTTACCCCCTGTATATAACCATTATTTCTTTTTTAAAAAATATGTTTGGTCTGTCTTTTTATTTTTTTATGATTAAAAAAACAGAAAATCCAGTATAAAACCACATATATATAGTAATTTATTATGTGATGGAAACCACAAATAAATTGATGAGAAGAAAGATAAATAATTCCACAAATGATACTGAGACACTGAGTTATCAAGTAAAAAAATAAAGCTTTAAAGGTGAATCTATAATGCTTTCCATTCATCAAAAAAATTATTGTTATATGCATTTAGGTATTTTTAAAATTAAAACATTAAAAAGTTAGTTTTTTACAAAGCTGGAGCAATAGTACAGCAGGTAGGGTGTTTGCCTTGCACATAGTCAACCCAGGTTCGATCTCCGGCATCCCATATGGTCCCCCAAGCACTGCCAGGAGTGATTCCTGAGTGCAGAGCCAAGAGTAACCCCTGAGCATCAACCAGGTGTGACCCAAAAAGCCAAAAAAAAAGTTTCTTACAAAGATATATATATATATATACATATACATATATATACATATACATATATATATATGCATATATATACTCTTGTAACTCTTGCCACATGTCCAGCAATTGAACTTCACAGAGTTCAAAAGGATTTAACTACTGTAAGGCCAAAGAGGCTCTTCCTGTTCCTGGAGCGAGCAGATATCATTGGGCTACACTACACAAGACAGGGACAAATGGAGACGTTACTGGGGCCCGCTCGAGCAAATTGAAGATCAACGAGAAGACAAGTGATACAAGGCCAAAGAGGCAATACAGGGATTAAGTCACTTGCCTTGCATGCAGCTGGCCCTGGTTTGATCCCTTGCACTGTGCATGGACCACCTCTCCCACTCCAAGCATCCAGAAGCAATCCCTGAGCGCCAAGCCAGGAGTAAGCTCCACGAGGTGGTATGGGTATGCCCACCAACAAAGAAATAAAAACTATCCACATAAAAGTCTATAGCCTGGGATTCCTTAGAGAAATTCATAATTGCCCAAATTTGGAAGTAACCGAGATATCCTTCAGCAGGTGACTGGATTAATAAAGTGTAATGATAACACGTAATACATCCAGAGACTGGCATATTATTCAGTGCTAAAAAGAAATGAGTTCCTGAGTCATAAAAACACACAACGGAATCTGAAACGCCTATCACTGAATGAAAACAACCTGCCTTAAAAAGACTGTGCTCTTCCTACATGATTCCAACAATATTACTTTCTCCAAAAGCAGAACTATGGAGCCTGTGAACAGATCAGTGATTGCTAGGGTCAGCAGGGAGAAAGGGATGAAGAGGTTCACTCAGAGAGGACTTTCAGTGCAAGGAGGCCTTAATGGTAGAGCCATCCGTGCATCTGTCCAAACCCACAGAATATCCACCATTAAGAGGGACACTCCAATGTGAAGTATGGTCCTCTGGATGAGAAAAATAAGGGATCACCAAGTCAATGATAGTTGGAGGGATTGTTTAGGATGGGAGATGTGTGTTAAAAGCAGATAAAAGAGCAAACATGATGGCCTCTCAGTATCTATACTGCAAACCATAATGCCCAAAAGTAGAGAGAGAGAGTATGGGGGAAATTGTCTGCCACAGAGGCAGGGGAAGGATTGGGATGGAGGGGGAATACTGGGGACATTGGTGGTGAAAAATGTGTACTAGTGGAGGGATGGGTGTTCGATCATTCTATGGCTGAAACTCAAACATATAAGCTTTGTAACGGTATCTCACGGTGATTCAATAAAAGAGAGAGAGACAGACAGAGAGAGAGAAAGAGAGAGAGAATGACGTGCCAACGCACAGAAAATTTCTGTGACTTTCAAGCATTTTAACTGTGAAATTAAAACTGATTCAGAGTGGCTTGTTAAAAGTAGAAGCAAACAGGGCAGAGAAGACAGCTCAGTGGGCTAGAAGGCAGGCTTTGCATGCGAAGGCTCCGGTTCGATCCCCAGGACATGAACGGTCTCCTGAGAATCTCCAAGGAGGAAAATCTCCTAAGCGCTGCCAGGTGTGGTCTTACCCCCAAATATTAAGAAGCCAAGGTGAAATTTTATAGAGTTTCAAGAGTAGGAAAGGTCTTTCTAAGGATGACTTAAAATTTAGGAGGCTTTTAAAAAGGAGAGACAGGCACATCTGAGTCTATAAAAATTGAAGACTTCTATAGAGATGTGATGTTGTGATTTACAGTCAGAAATATATATTTGGACTTAATCCATGTTTCCTGGGGCAGAGTGTCTAAAGCTCCTTTCCAAGGTGACAAGAGCACTAGGATAGTCTTTATTTATTTATTTATTTATTCATTTTTTGCTTTTTGGGTCACACTCAGCAATATTCAGGGGTTACTCCTGGCTCTGCACTCAGGAATGACTCCTGGCGGTGCTCAGGGGACCATCTGGGATGCTGGGAATCGAACCCGGGTCGGCCGCGTGCAAGGTAACACCCTTCCTGCTGTACTATCACTCCGGACTCCCTTTTATTTTATTTTATTTTATTTATGCTTTTTGGGTCACACCTGGCGTTGCACAGGAGTTACTCCTGGCTCATACACTCAGGAATTACTCCTGGTGGTGCTCGGGGGACCATATGGGATGCTGGGAATCGAACCCGGGTCGGCCGCATGCAAGGCAAACACCCTACCCGCTGTGCTATCACTCCAGCCCCTCCCTTTTATTTTAATATTGGTCTTCCCCCCCCCCCCGCCCCGTTCTGGACATGGAGTTCCCAAATCCCTTGGAATTTTCCAGACAGGAGCTCCCAAATCCCTTGGGATTCCTGGGTAACAGGAGTGTCATTGGTTCTACTGGGTTTACACCTGCTGGGCACTGGAAAGGTTCAGGAGGGTGACAGTGACCAGAAAGCTGTAGTGTGACTTGAATCTTGGGATATTCAGTCCTCCCCCCATTCTTCAGGACCAGGGGATGGGCTGGAGATGGAGCTAATGGGAGTCACAAGCAATGGGAGGAAGCCTCATAATGTTCCCAGAGTATAAAGTTCAAAGAGCTTCTGGGCTGATGTATTTTCCAGCTCCATGGGGACAGTAACTCCTGACCTTAGGGCCCTCTGGGATTTGTCATTGTTCATCTTTCTACCATCAGGTTCTTTTTTTAAAAAATTTTTTGGTCACACCCGGCATTGCACAAGGGTTACTCCTGGCTCATGCACTCAGGAATTACTCCTGGCGGTGCTGGTGGGCGGGGGGTGGGGGGGGACCATATGGGATTCTGGCCAATGCCCTCCCCGCTGTGCTATTGCTCCAGTCCTTCCCATCAGGTTCTTGAGCTATATCTGTTCTTCTGTCTTTTTTTTTTTTTTTTGCTTTTATGGGTCACACCCGGCGATGCACAGGGATCACTCCTGGCTCTGCACTCAGGAATTACACCTGGAGGTGCTCAGGGGACCCTATGGGATGGTGGGAACCGAACCCGGATTGGCCGCGTGCAAGGCAAATGCCCTACCCGCTGTGCTATCGCTCCAGCCCCATGTTCTTCTGTCCTTCAGTACATAATTAACCAGGATAACGGACGCGTGCCCCTGAGCTCTAGGAGTTGGGCTGGCAAATGGCCGGGCCTCCGGAGGGAGTCGAGGGACCTGGGATCCACCAGGGATGATCAGAAATACAGTTGCCAGCCGGAGGATGAAGGCTGGGGTCGGAGGGAGGATTTCGGGCCATTCGCCAATGGGCCTGCAGCGAGGTCCCGGTAGGTGGTCTCAGAATTGGGTTAAGTGGACAGACACCCAGTTGGTGTCAGAGGATTGTTCAATGTGTGACAACCCAAATTTTGGGTGTCAGAAATGAAGAGTGGTGATAGTGAAAGAGAAGAAGCAGCGTAGGAGTCAAAAATCAGGGAGAAGCTGAAAATAAATAGATAGATCTTTTAAAAAACAGACAAGCATGGCCAATTCATTAATAAATTGCTCCTGACAGTGTTTTTTTTATTTTATTTTATTTTATTTTTTTTGCTTTTTGGGTCACACCCAGCGATGCACAGGGGTCACTCCTGGCTCTGCACTCAGGAATCACCCCTGGCGATGCTCAGGGGACCATATGGGATGCTGGGAATCGAACCCGGGTCGGCCGCAGCCGCGTGCAAGGCAAACGCCCTACCCGCTGTGCTATTCCTCCAGCCCTGACAGTGTTTTTTTAAAGATGAAAAACTGAACAGGAAGAAAAAGGACATGAATAGAATTGAGAACTTTGTGAAATGTCCAATAAGTACATGAAAAGCTGCTCAGTCTTACATAGAATTACCATAAAATGAAGCAAACCTTTTCTTTCTCTCAGACTGACAAGCATGAAAAACAGAAATTGACACCCATATTTACAAAGATGAGAGAAGACACTTTTGATGAATTTAAGTTTGCTCAACTTTGGGGAGGAGAATTTTTGGCTGCATTCTTCTCGTAACTGAAAGTAAGTGTCAGTAATTCTGCTTTTAGGAGGGCTTCTTAAAAATATATGTCTGAGAGTTTAGGCAATGTTACTTTGTTTTAAAAAAGTGAAAAAATCCTGGAAGATTACTTATAGGGAACAATTAAATTAAGATATATCTCTGTTAAAAATTCAGCACAATATTATGTACTGATAGAGAAGTAAGTCTGTAATATATAGCTTGGTGGGGAAAAAATTCTGGAACCGTATACATTGAATGATCACGAGTATTAAATGGAAAGATGTCCAAGATATATTGCTTTGTTCAAAGCATGTTATAGAACTGTATATACTGAAAGAGTCTATGTAGGTGAAAGAAATTTATTGACACAAAGATTTTGCCCCAAAGTCATAAAAAAAAAGAAATTGCTAGTTATCACTGAAGAAAACTGGAAGAGTAAAGGGAACAAAAAATTTTGATTTCCAGTCTTAATCCTGAAATATTATTTCAATACACACTTTCCAATATAAGAATAAATACAAAGATAAAAAAGTTTTTTTAGACATAAAGCAATGATGTAGAAAATGGGGGGAAGGATAAAATAACATCATGAGAATCGGGATAATTTTCATGTCTCTAACAACTATACTGAGTTCCATTCCTCCTCCCCCAAACAATAAATGACATGATAATAAAACCCAGGGCTAAAAATTATTTACTCTTCATTTAGCAAAATAATAAATGGAGCCAGTAGGAAACAAACATTTCTCTTCTATCGCTAGCAATTTAGCAACTCAGAACTAGATGAAGGCTTTGGTCAGCTTTAATTCTGTGTGAGCCAATTTATGGCAGCCCCAACAGTTGCTATGGAAACAGTGTGATGCAAAAAATCATAACCTCATTGTTGAATCTTCTGAAACAGGAAAGGAGGAAGATCTTTCTCGAGGGGGTGAAAGGCTACCAAGAGCCTTATTAATTACCATAACAAAAAATAATAAAACTTCCAGACAGTGCGTCGAGAGAAAAGCACCTTCATGCTTAAGTGCCCTAAATGTAAAGGCTTTTCTGAGTGCTGAAGTGTCACGGCAAAGCACTCTTCTGCTTTTAAGAGCCCGATTCTAGTCATCATTTTATTTGCTGCTTTTAGAAAAGTCATTTGTAGAGAGGAAATAGTTAAAGAGATTTCTGTTTGGAAATTTAAAAGGCATTTTAAAGCTCTCCTATCCCACCTAGGCAAAGAATATCCTCCCTTTATGCACACCGAATGTGAGCCTTCTTGTGCAGATGTTTAGCAGCAACAATGAGGTTTGCTGTTTAATGTGGTGGGTTTTGTCTTCTGCCACAATAGCAGAGCACTGAGGAGGACATGTTGGCTTGTCTCACCTGTTTCCGACGAGCATGAAGAGATGTGTGTGAGAGGGACAATGGAACAGTGTTTTGCAGTGACGCTTTCGAAAAGGAAAAGGGAGCTTTAACCTTCTTTGGAGAGAAGGACACCGTTGTTTTTTTTTGTTTTTTTTTTTTTTGTTCACTGATATTAGATGTGAAATGATGTCAATCAATTACAGTGGGTTCTTCTGAAGTTAGAGGGAAAAAAAAATAACCACAAAAAAATCGAGAACTTAAAAGCTGATACAAAGAAAAACCACGGTGGCATTTTATGTCTTTGTGGGGCTCCAAAGGACGTTTTAGTCAAGTCTGATCTGACTCCGGTAAAAGCCATCAGCAGCAAATAAACCGATCTCAAATTTAAAAAATCATTTTGACTTAATGCCATATATTTAAAAATCATCTACATATTTTCAATCAGTGAGCTATTATGTAATTAAGGAACAGTGAAAGAATAATTTTATGTACTTTCCTAAGCTGCTAGAAAATCAGGTAATTCCAATACTAATTGGGTTGGGAAAGGGGTTGGAAACAGAAGGTCCAGAAATGATTCTAACCTTCCTCCCAGGAGTATGGCTGGAAACACTAAATAAAGTACTCCGAGCAGGAAATCAAACACAGCCCCTGTCACAGAAAAAGAAGGAAGTTAATACTGAGTGCCGGCGGGGCCTTCCTTTCTGTGCTAACAAAATTGACGAGAGAAGATCAGTAATGAATCAAACTAAATAGGTCTCTACTTCCAAGGAGTTTTCCTCCCAGCAGGAGAAACATAAATAAAACAGAAAAGGAACTAAGTGGGTGAGATCATTTCATAAAGTCCCGGAGTAGATTTCCAGTCAAAATGGTTTAAGTTCCTATTCTGGGAATCGGTCCCTTCTCCCAACACAGAGCCATCGGGGGAAAGACAAAGGTGGAAGTGAAAGCGACTCACTATGGAAAGCCATAGGATCATTGTCATAAATGGCCATGAACAGGGAACACCTAATAGCAAGGAGGCTGAAGGTGGGGCCTTTGGGGCTTGGAGTCCGGAAACAGGCAGAGCTTCTAAGGGGTGAGCACTGACTAAAAGTGCCCACCCAAGACATGGACACTTGAAGTGACTTGAAAGCATGTCCAGGCATTGTGGTTTCTTATTTAGAAAAGAAACTGAGGGGCTGGAGTGATAGCACAGCGGGGAGGGCGTTTGCCTTGTACGCGGCCGACCGGGGTTCGATTCCCAGCATCCCATAGGGTCCCCCCTGAGCACTGCCAGGAGGGATTCCTGAGTGCATGAGCCAGGAGTAACCCTGAGCATCGCTGGGTGTGACCCAAAAAGGAAAAAAAAAATTTTTTTTAATTAAAAAAAAAAAAAGAAACTGAAAAAACTTGTCATCCATTGCAGCCTGGGATTATGGCTTCTAAGAGTATTATTTTATTATTTATGGCTTCTAAGAGTATTAAATTAACCAGCAACTGGGGACTAGCTCTGAGTTATCGTTTTGTTTGTTTGTTTGGGTTTTTTGCTTTTTTTGGGTCACACCCAGCGATGCACAGGGATTACTCCTGGCTCTGCACTCAGGAATTATCCCTGGCGGTGCTCAGGGGACCATATGGGATGCTGGGAATCAAGCCTCAGTCGGTGGCGTGCAAGGCATTGCACTACCCGCTGTGCTATCGCTCCAGCCCCTCTGAGTTATCTTCTATGAGAGCAAAACACAGGAGTCCCACCCGCCGGGGCACGTCCTGGGTATGGACCTGGGTCAGGAAGGAGCAAATGAAATATGGGCAGAGGGTGGGACAAGAACTCTCGAAGCGGAAGACAAAATTTGAGCCTCTCAAGAGCTTACAAACCTGTTTTTTAAACCGAGAGAGAAAGCAGAAGTGAGTCCTGACAAAGGAAAAGCCAGACATTTAAGGTAGGGGAGACTGCAGCCAGTGAGTACCCCAACCCAGCAACCAGCAGCTCCCTGACCCCAAGTTCCAGGCGCCCCCTCCCCCCCACCCCATCCTGGCACCAGCACAAACCCCAGATGCCACCAGGAGGCCCAGAAGAGGAAAGGCTTAATGGGTACGGAGATAGCTGAGGAGAAATCATCAAACGGGAAGATCTGGGGGCTGGAGCGATAGCACAGCGGGGGGAGGGCGTTTGCCTTGCACGCGGCCGACCCCGGATTCGATTCCCAGCATCCCATAGGGACCCCTGAGCACCGCCAGGAGTGATTCCTGAGTGCAGAGCCAGGAGGAACCCCTGAGCATCGCCGGGTGTGACCCCCAAAAAACAAAACAAAATAAAGAAGTGGAAGATCTGCTTGAGCCACTCCAGAAGCGGGAAGGAAACAATAAAGAAATAGAAACTGGGGGGTTTGAGGAGATAGAAGAGGCAGGGACCCTGATTCTGTCGCCAGCACTGTATATGCACAGCGTTGCCAGCTGTAGTCCTGCTAGGTGCAGTACCACAAGGGCCCAAAGCAACACCGTAGCATCAGGCTGGAGCATTAAAACATCTACCCTGGGGAGGGAGAGATAGTACAGTAGGCAGAGTGTTTGCCTTGCGTGTGGCTTACCTGGGTTCTATTCCCAGCATCCCATAGGGACCTCCCAGCACCGCCAGGAGCACAGATCCAGGAGTGACCCCTTAGCATGTCTGGGTCACCCCAAAACTAAAAATAATAAAAATAAAACATCTACCCAATTGGCCATATGTCATCAGAGTAGTCCCTGGACCCCTCGCTTGGGACAAGACCCCCCTGCAAAACAAAACAAAACAAAACAGGATTAGAAACTACAGTTTCTGTTATATAGAAATGGAGCCTATTCTATTATATAGATATAATAAACTATAATAAACTATAAATCGACTATGTAGATAATTACTGATATCCAATGAATCATAAAAAATAGAAAAACATTAGAAAATAGGTGAGGTAAACTAGAGACAATTTTCAAAGAATTAAAGAGAGATTTAAGACCTTCCACTGAGAAGTCTCATGGGGTAACAAAGAAAGGAGATAAGGAAACATTTCAATATATTCCAATAAAATTTATCTTTGCAACAAATGTTGAAACAGTTGGAGATCTAAAGGCAAAAATAAACAAAACAACCCACATGATTAAAAAAATTCTCAGACTATACTTCACATCTTAAAACAAAATTAAAACAAAATAGATCTAAATGTAAAATATAAAACTTTGAGAAGAATACATAAAGCAAATCTACTGGATGTGACCATGAGTTTTGAGATGACAGATCCATTAGATAAATTTTTTTTTATCCATTAGATTATTTTTTATCCATTAGATGGATAATGGATATCTAATGGATAAAAAAAAAATTGGGACTGGAGCGATAGCCTAGTGGGTAAGGCATTTGACTTGCATGCAGCCAACCCAGGTTCGATTCCCAGCATCCCATATGGTCCCCCGGGCACCGCCAGGAGTAAATCCTGAGTGCAGAGCTAGGAGTAACCCCTGTGCATCACTGGGTGTGACCCAAAAAGCCAAAAAAAAAAAATTGATTGGACTTCAGACAAAGCACAGACTAGAAGAAAATTGATGATGATAATATATCTGAAGAAATATGGCTGTATAACCAGAATACCTGAAGAAATCTCAAAACTCACCAGTAAAAAACTGTCCAAGTAGACACTGAGTAAAAAATATGAACATATATTCATGATAAAAAGCTTTCCTGGCACAAATTCGCACATGGAAAGATATTTAACATAACCGGGAAAGATATTTAACATAACCAGCCACTTGGGAAACACAAATTAAAACCACAGTGGGCTATCATTATAAATCTATTATAACAGCTAAATGAAAGTAATGATAATACTGAAAATTAGTGATGACTTAGAGAAACAGGATTTCTTATACACTCCTGAGGAGAATGTAAATAGAGTTAAGGCAGATTTTTTGTTTGGTTTGGTTTTTTTTTTTTTTTTACAAAATTCACTAAACACCATCCAAACCAACCTCACTATCCCAAAGATCTTAAAACATTTGCCCACCCCTCATCTGACAAAGGGTTAAAAGCCAAGATATGTAAAGCACTTTACCAAAAGAAAAAATATTGGGGAAGAGATGAACAGAAATTTGCTCAAAGAAGACATACAAATGGCGAAGAGGTATTATTTTAAAAGTGTGCATCGATGTCAGGGAAAAGGAAACCAAAACAATAAGATATCATCTCACACCAGTGAGATCGGTACACTTCACAAAGAACAAAAACAACCAGTGTTGGCCTGGAAGTGGGGAGGAAAGGGACCCTCACTCACTGCAGCTTGGAAAGTCGACTAGTCCAGTCTTATGAGAAAACAATATGGACACTTCTAAAAAAAAAAACAAACTAGGAATTGAACTCCCATGTGACCCAGCAATTACACTTCTTGGTATCTATCTCAATGGTACAAAAACTTTACTCAGAAAAGACATTTGCAACCCTATGTTCATTGCAGCACTAATCAGAATAGCCCAAATCTGGAAACAACCCAATGTCCAAGACTTAGTAAACAAATTATGGTTCCTGTACACCATGAAATACTATCAGGCTAAAAGAAAAGGATGAAACCATGTAACTTCCTACTACGTGAATGGGTCTGGAGAGTATCACGCTGAGTGACGCTAGCCAGAAGGAGAGGAATAGATGCAGAATGATCTCTCTCTTTTGTGGGATATAAAGAGACAGGGTAGGGAAGTAACAGATGCACAAAGGAAATAGAAACTGAGTTCTCCAATCACGCCCAGGAACCACCTCTGGCTCCAAGTAAGCTCCTTCACTGGCCATGGTCCAGAGACTCATAAATAAATCTTGAAAGAGATCAACAAGTTGCAGAGATTCTGCTGGACCCCGTGCAAGGCTGAGTCCCCCAGAGCCTCCTGGAGGATGCTGAACCCAGCTCCTGCCCAAATAGAGCCCTGGCAGCCCGCTGAAACCCTCCAAACTCTATAATCACCACCAGGATCCCCGCCAGACTCCATTGCTCCAAATGAGCCTCACCAGAAATTAATCTGCTGAAAACCTCAGGTATGTGGGTTTTGTGTAGAAATCTCTAGGCTTTTACAGAGTTGGGGATGGGCCATCTCCCCTCATCTTCCTGTACTTCTGGAAGTCCTGGCAGTCTTGCATGTACCCCCAAACAGCCACCCAGTTAAAAATTTAACTCCAACTGTATCACCCCGTGAAAAAAAAATTTCTATTTCCTGGAGTGTTCAGTCATATTTGTGGCTGTACAACATCTCCAACTCTACAACACTGATAAATCAGGAATAGCACACCAGACTGGATGGGGTGTAATGTAGAAGCCAACCAATCTCTATTAACAAAATATTAACAAAACACAGAAGCCTTAACCTGTAACAACATCTTAGTAATCTCTTATACAAAGACTTAACGGGTCCATGGTGAGATATAGCAATATTCACCTACTTTCTACCAAGAAAACACATTTCGATCATTCTCTTAGCAAATTATTGATAATAAACAATATAAAATAAATTATTGAGGGCCTGCAATGAGGGTAGGCTTAAGGGGTGGTTGGGAAAATTGGAGGTAATGGTGGAGGAAAGGTATAATGGCAGTGGGATTAGTGTTGGAATATTGAATGTCTGTAACAAGTCATCATGAACAACTTTGTAAACTACAGTGTTTATCTAAAGTGTAAGGGGGAAAGTGAAAGAAAGAAAGAGAAATAAAGAGAGAAAGAGAGAAAGAGAAAGAAAGAAAGGAAGGAAGGAAGAAAGAAAGAAAGAAAGAAAGAAAGGAAGGAAGGAAGGAAGGAAGGAAGAGAAGAAAGAAAGAAAGAAAGAAAGAAAGAAAGAAAGAAAGAAAGAAAGAAAGAAAGAAAGAAAGAAAGAAAGAAAGAAAGAAAGAAAGAAAGAAAGAAAGAAAGAAAGAAAGAAAGAAAGAGAGGCTGGAGCAATAGTAC
The DNA here is from genome assembly GCF_027595985.1 of Sorex araneus. Classification (NCBI taxonomy): domain Eukaryota; kingdom Metazoa; phylum Chordata; class Mammalia; order Eulipotyphla; family Soricidae; genus Sorex; species Sorex araneus. Next base: position 95,767,740 of record NC_073307.1, read on the forward strand.
AGCCAGTAGGGTGTTTGCCTTGCACGCAGCCGACCCGGGTTCGATTCCCAGCATCCCATATGGTCCTCTGAGCACTGCCAGGGGTGATACCTGAGTGCAGAGCCAGGAGTAACCGTTGTGCATTGCCAGGTATGACCCAAAAGGCAAAAAAAAAAAGAGAGAAAGAAAGAAAGAAAGACAAAGAAAGACAAAGAAATGAAAGAAAGGCAGGAAGAAATGAATGAAAGAGAGATAGAAAGAATGAATGAAAGAGAGACAGAAAGAAAGAAAGAAAGACAAAGAAATGAAAGAAAGGCAGGAAGAAATGAATGAAAGAGAGACAGAAAGAAAGAAAGGAAGAAAGAAAGAGAAAGAGATAGAGAGGGAGAGAGAGAGGGAGGGAGAGAGAGAGAAGGAAAAGAAACCCAGAAATGGTTTCCAGTAAGAGAACATTCTCTCTTGGGGGAGAACGAGGGACACCTGGACAATGGTGGAGGGACAACCGATCATTTAGCCTTATTCTTATTTAATATCCCACATAACAAAAGACACACACACAAGGTTTAAAGATAAGCAATTTTTCCTAGAACACAGGAAGCTGAGAAAGAAAAAAAAAAAGGCTGTCTCCCCTAGGGCCTCTAGAAAGTAATGCACCCAGCAGACACCTTGGCTTTGGCCCACTGAGACAGCTCAGAATTCTGACTGATAGAACCGTCCATCCATTTGTCTGGCTGGAGGCAGGACGCTGTGGTCATCTGTCACAGCAGCGGCAGGAAGTGACATCAGTGACTTACCACTGCTGTTATCCAAGACAAAGTGATAGCGTGTCCTGACCTCTGTTCAATCCTTTCTTGAAAATGTTTCCTGTCAACAACACAAAGCCCAGGGTTTACCTTGGAAAAAATAAAGAATTGTGTGGGGCCAATGCCCGTTCATCCCGGGAGACCGCACCGCACCGATGCCCTGAGCACCACCTAGAGTGACCTCTGGGCACGGAGCCAGGAGGAAGCTCTGAGCACAGTCGGGTGTGACCCCAATGCAAACGAAAATAATACCAAAGAAAAATGTTTGGGACCTTTGGGACCAGAGAGAGAGAGGTCAGTGACAGAGCTACAAGCCGCATATGGATGAGGCCCGGGGCTGGTTCCCCGGCCCCGCGGCAATGTCTGATGCTCACTCAGTGTTTTTCAATCACTTCTAAAGATCCATCTTATTATAGATTTTTTTATTTGGTTTTTGGGCAATACCTGGCAATAGTCAGGGGTTACTCCTTCCTCTGCACTCAGGAATTACTCCTGGTGGCGCTCAGGGGACCATATGGGATACCAGGGATGGAACCCAGGTTGGCTACGGAGCAAGGCAAGCACCCTACCCACTGTGCTATTTCTCCATTCCTAAAGATCCATTTTATCTGCAAAATATATACCTTCTGTCAGTGGATACCTATGACTATTATTTAAACACATCTCTTTATCATCATCATCATCATCATCAATCACGTTGATCATCAGATTTCTCGAGTGGTCTCAGTAACGTCTCCATTCGTCCTAGCCCTGAGATTTTAGAAGCCTCTCTTTACTCGTCCTTCCCAACGGTGCCACATTGGAGGCTCTTTCAGGGTCAGGGGAATGAGATCCATTATTGTTACTGGTTTTGGCATATGAATACGCCATGGGGAGTTTGCGAGGCTCTCCCATGTGGACAGGAAACTCTTGGTAGCTTGCCAGGTTTCTCCCAGAAGGAGCTTCCGGGAGCTTGGTGTTATAGTCTCTTGATGTTGGGCGTTGGTGGGATTACATGGTGCCAGGGGCAGTCCCTGGGTGTGACCGCCTAGCTACTGGAAAATGGGGAATCTGGGCGGAAGAGGCTCAGTCCCAATCCGAGCAGGCTTGGAGGTCTCAGCCCCGGGTCCCACACACCTGGGTTCCCCTATCCCTTTATAACATAAGAAATTAAAACATTTTAAAACCACATCTTCAACTATATCTTTCTCCTATCAGTCATACAAAACGATTGCTTTATATTTGAAATAACTTTTTAAAAAGTAAAATAAAATATAGTACAGAAACTGGAAGTTAAAAATGTAAAAATCAATCATGTTAAGTGAAATGAGTCAGAGAGAGAAAGGGACAGACACAGAATGACTGCACTCATTTGTGGAATATAAAGTAACAGAATGGGAGACTAACACCCAAGGAGAGTAGAGATCAGGGTCAGGAGCATCACTCCACAGCTTGGAAGCCAGTCTCACGTGCTGGGGGAAAAGACAGTTGGGATAGAGAAGGGACCAATAAGTGAATGATGCTTGGAGGGCTTGTTTGAGATGGGAGATGTGTGCTGAAAATAGACTGTGGACCAAACATGCTGGCCACTTACTACCTGTATAGCAAACTATAACACCAAAAGGAGAGAGAGGGGAGGGGTAGAGAGAGAAAGGGATTGTGCCTGCCACAGAGGCAGATGGGGGGTAGGAATGTGGGGTGGCAGGAGGGATACTAGGATCATTGGTGGTGGAGAATGGGCACTGGTGGAGGGATGGGTACTCAATCATTGTATGACTGAAACGTAAGCACGAAAGTTTGTAAGTCTGTAACTGCACATCATGATGATTCATTAAAAAATAAAAAAAAATAGGGGCTGGAGCAATAGCACAGTGGGCAGGGCATTTGCCTTGCACATAGCCGACCAGGGTTTGATCCCCAGCATCTCATATGGTCCCCCAAGCACCACCAGGAGTAATTCTTGAGTGGATGAGCCAGGAGTAACCCCTGTGCTTCATCGGGTGTGACCCAAAAAGCAAAAAAAAAAAAAAAAAGTTTAAATCTAATTTGGTTGTTGCTCCCTTTGACAATAAGGGGTGGCTTTCAACTAGGTGATATGTGGTAAATGTTTTCTAAAAACTGAATGAACTAAATCTGCAACTCTGAAAAATTGGTAAAAAAACACTTAAGGCAAATGATTGATTAAAGTCACTTTTTTTTTTGCTTTTTTTGGGGGGGTCACACCCAGCAATGCATAGGGGTCACTCCTGGCTCATGTACTCAGGAATTACCCCTGGCGGTCCTCGGGGGACCTTATGGGATGCTGGGATTCGAACCCGGGTCAGCCGCATGGAAGGCAAACGCCCTACCCGCTGTGCTATCACTCCAGCCCCAAGTCACTTTCTTAAAAGCACGTTGTATTGACCACGTATGTTACATTTAATGTTTTTATTTTTCCTAAAGTTTCTAAGCATATTTGTTTGACACATAACAGGTGTAATTAATAATAGTGTTTTAGGTTTTATTCCCAGAAACTGAGAAAGAAAATTATTCCTAATGACAGTATAACAAATCTTTTTCTAAACCAGGGTGTTTTCAATGCTTAGTTTCCAATAACATTAAAGAAAAAAAATAAAGGCCTACTCAAGTTAACAGTTGACAAGAGAGGGAAAATATTTGTAATAAGTCACTATGTAATTTTTTGTGTATTGCTTGGAAGAAATTCATAGAATTGACTGACATTTCTATAATAAATAACCTACTCCCACCTACAATTTTATGTGAACAAATATCAGCATTTACATCTATAAAAATGAGACAGAAATTATGCCGAACCATGATTATTTCTAGCAATAAGTCATGTTCATTTGAAAGTAAAGAAACAATTCCATGTATCAAATAAAAAAATGCATTTCTAACAAAACTATTTTTTATGTTTAATAAGTATTAGCACTGTCGTCCTGTTGTTCATCGATTTGCTCGAGTGGGCACCAGTAATGTCTCCATTGTGAGACTTGTTACTGTTTTTGGCATATTGAATATGCCATGGGTAGCTTGCCAGGCTCTGCCACGGTTTAATAAGTATAAAATTTTAAAATTGATATATGTGCCTTTTGTCAATTGTATACAAAAAGTACCAAAAATGATTTCAATTTAGAAGGAATATTTTACTACTTAAAGTACCTGGTCAGAATATTTAGAAAATGATTTCAATTTATGCATCTACTTGATGTAGAGAAGGCTTTAAGGCATAAAAAATACTTTCTGGCGGGGAGAGGCTAGCACACTGGCTGGACAGTGCACTTTGCATGCGGGAAGCCCCAGTTAAATCTTCTTCCTCAACTCATGGTCTCCAATGCCTGTGAAAACAATTCCTGAGCACTGAGCCAGGAGTACTTCTGGGTAAAGCCCAAGTAGAAAATACAATTAAAATACTCTTTTTTGTTTGTTTGTTTTTTGGGTCATACCTGGCGATGCACAGGGGTTACTCCTGGCTCTGCACTCAGGAATCACCCCTGACGGTGCTCAGGGGACCATATGGGATGCTGGGAATCGAACCCGGGTCAGCCGCGTGCAAGGCAAGCGCCCTACCCGCTGTGCTATTGCTCCAGCCCCTAAAATACTCTTTAGTAAAACAAAATTCCATGAAGGATGTGGACTAGAAATATTACCTCAAGGAGAAAGGAGGGTGATATAAGATTTCCAAGTGAGAGAATACTTTATATATATATGTATATATATATACATGTATATATATATTTTGTCAAATGAATAATTTGGGTAGCAATCTCAATAACATTTAACCTCCAGATACCCTGAAAAGATTCATAGAATAGTTTTGTTTGTTTTGTTTTCTTTAATGTCAAAATTTTGAGCTAGGGAGCTGGAGTGATAGCCCAGCGGGTAGGGCGTTTGCCTTGCACGCGGCCGACCCGGGTTTGAATCCCAGCATCCCATATGGTCCCCTGAGCACAGCCAGGGGTGGTTCCTGAGTGCACAGCCAGGAGTAACCCCTGTGCATCGCCAGGTGCGGCCCAAAAAGCAAAATAAAAATAAAAACAAAATTTTGAGCTATACCCCTTGCAGTTATTTATGCAAGTGAAAAATCAGCCATCTCAACTTAAAAACGTGAAAAGATTTACAATGTGAATGTGATTTTTCAAATTAATGTTAGGAGTTAGTGCAAGAAAAGTAGATGAAGAAATGGCTTAATAAGAAACGGTATAAGTTATAGTTCTTGCCTTCAAAAAGTTCATAACCTGACCAGGGGAATAAATCTTATAGGCTTACTATACAGATTTATAGAAAACGATTAGATAATTATAGGCCAAAGTTCCTTCAATTAACTAACTTTAAAAATAAACATTCTAGGTCCAGACCCCATGCCAGGCTGTCTTCACTGGGGTAAGTAGTGTGTGGGGGGCAGGTTGAGTTTTCCTTGTCCCCCCCCCCCCCCACAGAGCCTCGGCAACCGAAAACCTCTAGAACCCAACTGCTACCATGTCCATAACCACTCTCCACAGGCTTAGATGAGCCTCACGCATGAGGAAATTTTCAGAAAAATACAGGTGTGCAGGACCTGTGACTGAAATCTCCAAGCTTGCTTGGATCGAGCAGGAAGGGGCCTCCTCCACCCCATCTCCCTAGTTTTCCAAGTAGCTTGTCAGTCACACCCACAAATTGCCCCTGGCCCTATGTAATCTCACCAATGGCCAAGATCCAGAGACTCAGAAGTAAAGCTCCAAGAAGAGAGTAACACAGGCCTCACCCAGGAGTGAATCTGCTATATAATTGTATCCTAAATTTTAGATTTCCTCGAGGGCACGACTACGGCCTCTCATACTCTACACCACTGGTGTACCAAGAGTAGCTCACAACATTTGATGGGGTTTTACAGACGTGTTAGGAATCTCTTATACAAGGGCTGAATGACTCCAGGATGAAACACAACAATCTTCACACACTTTCCTCTAAGGAAACTTTATTGGACTATCTTTAGCAGATGACTCATAACAAGCAACACAGGATTAATTGTTCTGTTCTGCTTTGGGGGGCACGGTTTCGGGGTGGAAACGTTCGAAATATGGTGGTAGGAAGGTGCAATAGTGGTGGGATTGGCGTGTGAATATTCAATGTAATGGATGATTGTGAACAACTTCATAAATTTTTTTTAAATACTATATAAAAAAAGAATAGACATTCTAAGGGAAAAAATAAAATAAAATCACCAATGTGTACTAGACTAATCAGAAAGAGCTAGAAATAGAAAGTAAAATTTGAGACCCAACCTACAATGACCAAATTTTACAATGTGTCTGTCCAGGAGGCAGGTTAGGGGGTGGGAGGGAACCTGGGATAGTATTGGAGGGAAACTGACACGGGTGGAGGGATTGGTTCTGAAGCATTATGTGTCTGAAAGTCAACTATGAATAATTGTCAATCACAGTGCCTTAAATTGAAAAAAATAGTAAAAATTTGAAACAGGCTCTGATGGCTAGCTAAGACCCTGAGAAAGGTCGAGAAGGAAATTATTCTAATAATTTAAAGAAGAAATTTTCTTCTTACAAAATAATTTAAATTTTGTAAGAAGAAATTACAAGAAAAAAAACACAAGTATACAGTATAGGCCAAAGAAAGTGAAGAAAGAATGAGAACTTTGCATGTATGGTTCTGACTTTTCATTTTTCTAAGTTCACATGAGAATTCATGATAAAAGTGAGCTGCCTTTGGTCTCAAATATTTTATAATTATTACTGGAAACAGCCAAGTGGCTTGCCTATCTTATCTCTCAAAACGTTCAATAACAAATTATCCTTCCAGAGATATGGACTTAGATTTTTAGATATTACAGAGGGAGTTTAAAAAAAAATTTAAAGAAATTTCAATTCTGAAGTATGAGAAAACCTGAAAATCAAAAATTGTGAAAGAAAAATACTTTTCATATGTAGAGATGCATTTTAGCCTAGAATAGTTAAGATGTTATAAATCTACATTAAATCATCTTATTAGGGCAAGAAGGCGAGCTGTTAGGATACTGTGAGTCTGGGAATTCTTGCAGACGTTTCTTTAGTATCAGCACAGCCCAGCGTTAGAAGTGAGGTGTGCTTGATTCATTTAATAGGTGATGGCACAAAGTGCATGTTTGGATTCTCACAGACCAGTGAAAGGGGCAAACACATGTTTAGTTCCTAAGTGGAAATAAATTGCCTTTGGTGTCATAAGCGGAAGTCCCAGGCCTAGAAGGCCGAATATGCGACTGAGAAACCCCAGCGGATAGAGTGAAGTTGCCTTCAGGAAATGAGCAATTGAGTCATCTGAAAATGAGACCTTCGATACCAAGGCTAGGAGGGCTTTGTAGAAACTCTCCGGACCCTCTGAAGAGCTCGTTGCACCTGTCCCATTCAGATAACACCACAGAGCAGAACTAGGGGGCCCTGGGAGACTTCTAAGATGCGATAAACTGACATTCAAACCATCGTTTGGAATTAAAACGCTCCATAGAGGACACAGATTCCCAAATTGATGCACTTAGCCTCAATTCCCAGATTGATCCACTTACTTAGCCTCCAAAAGGCACGGTGAGAGCTGGGAATGAGCAACCACCCCCCACCTTCCCCCTGTTCTCCCGGGACCCTGGCAGTCACGCCCACGAACTGCCTCTGGTGCCATATAAACTCATTCATGTTCATGATCCAGAGACTCACAGATAAATCTCAGAAGAGAACCACAAGCCACAGACAAGCCTCCGGACCCCAAAGTCCCGATCCAGTTAAAAATTTAATTCCAGAGGGATATCTGCCAGAAGTTGCATCATTGCTAGCTCGTACCTCTCTGCTACTTTATATTCCACATATGAGTACTTAGTTACTAAAATACTAAAATACAGAAATCCAGAACCTTGCGGCTGCTACTGTGGCCACACGACCTCATATCTCTTCATTCTCAACAATGGAAAACAAATTTTCAAATGCTTCCTTTCCAGCAGGTCCGACTCTTGGTGGGGGGAAACTCCAAACAATAATAGTGAGTTTTTTCTTTGTATGTAATCAAAGTAAAGAGAAAGTAAAGTAAAATTTATCAGCTACATAGGCGGGGTGGGGGGCTGGGGGGGTGGGGGGGAGGTTTACTGTGGTTCTTGGTGGTGGAATATGTGCACTGGTGAAGGGATGGGTGTTTGAGCATTATGTAACTGAGACTTAAGCCTGAAAGCTTTGTAACTTTCCACATGGTGATTCAATAAAATAAATAAATAAATAAATAAATAAAAATAAAAATTTAACTCCAGCTGTATCACCCGATTTAAAATTTTAAAATTCCTGGTGTGCGTGGCAACATCTTATACTTCATGCCACTGATTTACCAAAGTAGCGCACCACATTTGATGAGATGTAAAGTAGAAGACAACTGATCTCAATAAAAAAAAAAAAATAGCACACAAGGCTCAACCTCTAACAACATGTGAGAAACCTCTTACACAAGGGCTTAGTGGCTCCAGGGTGAGATCCAACAATCTTCACTCACTTTCCTCCAAGGAAACTTTTTTGTATCATTTTTAGTGGATTATTCATAATAAGCAATACAAAATAAATTATTTAGGATAAGTTAAAAGGGGTGAGTGGTGGTGGGAAAATTTGAAATCATGGTGGTGGGATGGTCTAATCATGGTGGATTGGAGTTGGAATATTGAATGTAATAAATTGTGAACAACTTTATAAAAATAAAAGAATATTTTATTTAAAAAAGGCACCATGACTATATACTGGCAATGTCTTTTCAGGAGTCATGTAGTAAAAGAAATAATTTACTTAAAGTTTATGCTAAAAAATAACCACATGTATTCAGCACAGAAAATATTCATCAGACTGATGGAGAACTGATAAAAAATGAAAGTCTCCTTTAACTTTTATAGAAACATAAGTTTAGAATTTAACCATTTCACATTTTAGAGCATAATTACACTGAAACCTCATCAAATAATAGATATTTATACTAAATAGATATTTATACTGGAGACATACAGCAGGTAGGGCATTTGGCTTGCACGCGGCTGACCTGGGTTCGATTCTTCCGTCCCTCTCGGAGAGCCTGGCAAGCTACCGAGAGTATCCTGCCTGCACAGCAGAGCCTGGCAAGCTACCCATGGCATATTTGATATGCCAAAAACAGTCACAACAAGTCTCACAATGGAGACATTACTGGTGCCTGCTCGAGCAAATCGATGAACCATGGGAAGACAGTGCTAAATTTTGAATTTTCACTCTAAGTCAGTCTCAAACTTCTAGAAAAATGGCAGGATTATAACAAAGAATTCTCATATATATTCTTTTTTTTTTTGCTTTTTGGGTCACACCCGGCAATGCACAGGGGTCATTCCTGGCTCATGCACTCAGGAATTACCCCTGGCGGTGCTCAGGGGACCATATGGGATGCTGGGATTCGAACCCGGGTCGGCCGCGTGCAAGGTAACACCCTTCCTGCTGTACTATCACTCCGGACTCCCTTTTATTTTATTTTATTTTATTTTATTTATGCTTTTTGGGTCACACCTGGCGTTGCACAGGAGTTACTCCTGGCTCATACACTCAGGAATTACTCCTGGTGGTGCTCGGGGGACCATATAGGATGCTGGGAATCGAACCCGGGTCGGCCGCATGCAAGGCAAACGCCCTACCCGCTGTGCTATCACTCCAGCCCCTCTCATATATATTCTTCATCCAGATTCATCAATGATTACATACATGTTATCCCAATTGCTGAATAAATTTTATTTATATGTAGTTACTAAGATTGTCATATATATAGTCATTGTCATATACTAAGATTGTCATGTGTATATATATGTATATACATATGTACATACAAATATGTATATTTGGCTTTTTGGGTCATGCCCAGCGATGCCCAGGGGTTACTCCTGGCTCTGCACTCAGGAATTACCCCTGGTGGTGCTCAGGGATGTCGGGGATTGAACCCAGGTAGTCCGGTGCAAGGCAAATGCTATACCCGCTGTACTGTCACTCTGGTCTTGTCCTATACTTTGTTTTCTCTGGGACTCAATACCTGGTGGTACTCGGGCCAACGCAGGCATGGTTCTCAGGAGTTTCTCTCAGCAGACCCTGGGGGCACTGTATGGTGCTGTTCATTAAACTCGGGGTACTGCTGTGGACAGCACACACTCCAGCCCTTTGAGCCAACTCCCCGCCTTATTGTCCAATATGTCATAATCAGAGGAAAAGCCCTTGTCATGGGCTGGGTTCCCCAAGAAACAGACCATAAAACTCAGACTTGAGGGGCCAGAGCAATAGCAGAGCGGGGAGGGCGTTTGCCTTGGAACCTAACCATTTCACGCAGCCGACCCGGGCTCAATTCCCAGCATCCCATATGGTCCCCTGAGCACCGCCGGGAGTCATTCCCTAGTGCAGAGCCAGGAGGAACCCCTGAGCATCGCCAGGTGTGACCCAAAAAGCAAAAAATAACAGACTTGAGTGCGGAAGATTTATTAAGGGGTGGATCTAGGGGGAGGGTGGGGCAACGCTGTACCAGGAGAGAAAGGGGACTAAGGCCCAGAATAGGCATCGGCCGATCCCGCCGGGGGCTGTGGGGCCGGGACCCTTCCTCACCATCGCCTGCCTTGGGGCAAGGGCTTGGCTCACACCCACAGGTCATGGATGGAGGCTCAAGCCCCCTTCAGCTGCAGATTCCCAGAGCGCAGCCCCACAGCCCCCAAACCTCCCGGTAGCCCAGGGGGACTTCTAAGAAATGGTCCAGAGGTGAACGGCGAGTAGTTGGGAGAGGGGTGGTGTTTTTTTTTTTTTTAAGGTAAAAAAGGTTCAAGGGTAAAGATCAAGAAAGCAGAAATGTACAGCTTGAAACGTTAAATTGGAAATCGGTAGATGTAAAGAGAAGACAAACTTGAGCGTTAGTCGCTCTAGAACCAGGGCACTTAACGCATTCAACAGAGAAGAATCTTGGCGTTCTGGTAAGTGGCGCAGGCCGGAGACTGCTCCGGACCCCAGACCGGGCCAGCAACACCAGGGAGCCAGACGGAGGAGGCACAGCTGGTACGCCTTCTCCAGATGGAGCCCCGGTGACACTGAGCTAGTAAATGGCTCTGGGATGCGGGACTGGGACAACTCCGAACCTCGTGGCCACTAATGAGGCCGCACGACCTTTTCTGAAAAATGAAAACATACAATCTATTGATGCCATCCAACATGTCTGACTGTTGGAGGAAAACCTCCAAATAATGATAGTGAGATCCCTGTTGAAAATTGAACGTAATCAAAGTAAGGAAAGAGTAAAATGAAAAATGTCTGCCACACAGGCAGAGGGGGAGTGGGAGGGGGGTATGTGGGGTTTGGTGGTGGATCAAATATCAAAACTTTGTAAGTGTATCTCACAGTGATTCAATAAAAAATAAAATTAAAAAAAAACAGGGCTCTTCAGACAATTTTATTCTAGCATTTTGCTAAGGAGAGCATACAAAATCTGAAACGTTGCCAGTTGTTCTTAAGAATAATGGTCAATATAAAACGCACACACCGTTAAAGGCTCTGTTAAAGAGACAGGGAGAAATGAGCTCTCGATGCAAGACGGTGTAACATTCTGTGGCCGACTCCTGGGCCCCGAGTGGTTTCACAACACATTGTCTCACGACCAAAGGAGACACTTTTGTCTTTATAAAACTCCAAACGAATAAAAAATTTACAAGAGCCATATAACAGGGAAACAGAGAGAAACAGGAGAAAACCAGAGCTAAAACATTTCTTCCCTCCCCCACTCCAGGGAGAGACTTAGGTTTCTTATTGTTATTAATATAGGGACAAGAGGAAGTGGACGGACAGGGCTGCCCCCAGCTCCAGCCTCAGATGTGTGAATAAAAAATAACAACAGGCAGGAGAGGGTGAGGAAATAGAAATGCTGCCACGTGAGGGCTGGGGAGACAGCACAGGAGGTAACGTGTTGGTCAGGGCCAGCTACTTCCGGTTCCATTCCCAGGACAAAGTACACATCTCCCTTGAGGAGAGATGAGCACAGAGCCAGGATTAGCCCTTTGAGCATCACCTGGTGTGACCCAACCCTGCCAACACCGGCCAAAGAAATAGATGCTGGAAGCCACCGTTTCACAATGATTTGGGTGGGGAACGTGAAGCGAGGGGGGGTGTCTCCCCACCCAGACGCGCACCCCATGGGGCATGATACACCTTCTAGGATGGAGGATGAACTGGACTTTGTACCCAAAGCTGAGAGGGGAGGAAGGAGGGGGGGTTTTCTGAAGAAGTGACCGGAGAACTCTCTTTCCTTCTTGCTGCGGGAGAGAGGGAACAGCCCCACAAATCACAACTTGCTCAGAAAAAAATAAAAATCTAGATATGCTGTAATCAAGCAAGGACTGAGTAAGAAACAGCCCAAGTTTATGGTACCTAGGAACCCATTTACTTCTGGAAACTCCACAGTAGGGACTGAATAATTTCTCATTTTGCAGATGCAACATTGCAGCGTTGAAGTCTGACGCAATGATGATGCAAGGTCATCCAATTGGCTCAGGATTTGAATCCAAGCAGCTCGGGCCCGGGACCTTGCTTCTGCTTGGCAGATTCCTGCTTATCCGTCCCATCCGTTACAACCTGGAGCATTGAGATGGCCGGTTTTCTATTTTTGTGAGTTTTGACAAATTGTCTCTTTCAAGGAATTAGTCCATTTCAAGTAGGTTATCGAATTTGTGAGTACAAAAGCTGTTCCCAGCATTCATTTTGATTATGATTTGAATGGCCGAAGGGTCTAGCGTGAGCTTCTCTTCTTTCTGATGTGAGTCATTTGAGTTCTCATTTTCTTTTAATCTTGTTGGAGGCTTATCAATTCTACTGATCTTGCTAAAGAACCAGCACCTCTTTTTACTGTTTTCCTACTTCCAATTCCTTTTCTTTCTGCTCTAACTCATTTCTTTTTTTTCTTGTTATAGGGACTTCATTTGAACCCTTTTTTTTTTTTATTTAGATTTCTGAAGGAGGAAATCTAGAAAGTCGATTTCTAAATCTTTCTCTCTTCTAATATATGCATTGAGTGCCATTGACTTCCCTCTGAGCACAGTGAGTACATTCCTTACTTATTTAAGAATTCAGATACACAGCTGCTCTACATCATGTACCTGGCCTTTCAGATACCCGCAATCTTTGGGAGAGTAAACATACTACTTCAAATCCATTTCCTCCATCTAATTGGTAGCAATCCTATTGAGTGAACTTTCTTTTAGCAGCAGACAGGCAAGGGCCACTCCAGCCCTTGTAAAAATCTGGGTTCAGCATAGTAACCTTAGGCTTTTCTTCCCAAGACATAAAATTCCAAACTCATTTTTTTTTTCTTTTCGGGTCACACCCGGCGATGCACAGGGGTTCCTCCTGGCTCTGCACTCAGGAATTACTCCTGGCAGTGCTCGGGGGACCACAGGAGATGCTGGGAATCGAACCCAGGTCGGCTGCATGCAAGACAAACGCCTTCCCTGCTGTGCTATCGCTCCAGCCTCCAAACTCATTTTCTTAATCCACGACTTCCTTGAGCAACTTGAGGCCTGTCACACGCATGACACCAGCTGCATCACTGCCACCAGCTCAGATGTTCTTATTTGGTTTACTTCTTTTCACTTATTTAAAAAAATGTTTGGAAGGAGGGATCATTGGAGACTTCCTTTTGTAAGGCAAGAATTGTCGGAAACAGTCTGTCATTTCCAGTTTGGCATTATTATAAAATAAATGGTTTTTTTAGGAATGCCTAGTGAGACTTATTTCCAGAAACAGACCTGAAAAATTTTTCCTAGAAAACAATATCTAGTACAAATCCATTATTACAAAAAAAATTCTCTCTGGTTATCCATTTTCTTTATTTATAAATGACTAGAATTTATTTTTATCTAACTTTAATTATGATTATTTAAAAGAATGGCATTATTTTTTAATACACTAGCAACGGGATGACAGTGACACTATTTTTAAGCTACTGAGAGTATCCCGCCCGCATGGCAGAGTCTGGCAAGCTCCCCGTGGCGTATTCGATATTCCAAAACCAGTAACAACAAGTCTCACAATGGAGACGTTACTGGTGCCCACTTGAGCAAATCGATGAACAACGGGAGGACAGTGCTACAGTGCCACTATTTTTAAAATAGACTGATTTTTTTCTGAAACAAAACAAAAAGCATACATAGACTGAAACACAGACACAGACTGGAAGCTAACACACTATAATGTCAGCAGTAGTGGATTTGGAATGATACAAACCTGTTGTCATTATTTTCCTTTTTTTTACATTTACTTTAAAAATTAACAGCACAACTTCCTGACATTCATCAGTGCAAATATTTCAGCAGGAGCCGCAGTTTGCACTGTGAGCCCTGGCGTTGCAGCCTGCGGGTGACAAAGCAACCAAATGTCACTCCCCATCAACTCTCGTAGTACAAGGTTCAGAGTACTTGGTGCTTTTATTAGAAAAGCCCTTGGTGCTTTTATTAGAAAAGCATCACAACTATTTTGCAGCACAAATTTTTTCTTTTTTCTTTTTTTTTGGCAGATGCTAGATAATGTCTTTTCCATGGCTCATTTTGAATATCACGAGAGCTTACACGGCTCGGTTGTAAATGCAAATTTCTAGATTGTAAATGGTTGGGTTCCAGAGACATCTCTGTAGGACGCTAACCCACTTTGGGATTCAACTGGGAGTGTCTGCGTCAGGGCTGTTGGTGCGCTAGGATGGCACCGGAGACAAATTGTGGGACATGACGGCCAGTCTGCTGGGCGGGCGGGGACCCGGGGAGGGACGGGCCAGGTCCTCTGCTGCCAGGCGGTCTGGAGATTCAGTCCTGGAACCCGCATACCTGGGCCTTGCTTGTGGAAGCTTTTGGTCACTGGGATTCCATCTAGAGTAGGCGGGGAGACTGCACCTGCCCCATCTGGGCTGCCCCGTGCAGCACAACGTTTGATCCCAAGGCCATCACACTTTTTTTTTTTTTTTTTTTAATTTTATTGAATCACCATGAGATAGTTACAAGCTTTCCTGTTTGGGTTACAATCTCACAATGATCAAACACCCATCCCTCCACCAGTGCACATTCCCCACCACCAATATCCCGGGTATACCCCCCCTTTCCCACCCTCCCCCTGCCTCCATGGCAGACAATATTCCCCATACTCTCTCTCTACTTTTGGGCATTATGGCTTGCAACACAGACACTGAGAGGTCATCACATTTGGTCCATTATCTACTTTCGGCATGCATCTCCCATCCCAACTGGTTCCTCCAGCCATCATTTTCTTAGTGATCCCTTCTCTATTCCATCTGCCTTCTCCCCTCCGCTCATGAAGCAGTCTTCCAGCTATGGGACAATCCCCCTGGCCCTTGTATCTACTGTCCTTGGGTGTCAGACTCATGCCATCACACGGTTTTTAGGGTAGCCCAGAACGATCTGTCAATAATGGGGAAGTTCCAACACGAAGAGTTCTGTGTGAAAAATGGTGGCCAACGAGGCAAGGCTTGGCCGGTGAGTCAGAAGCAATGGCTTACAATGGCTAGGGAGCTGGCCTCTGTGATTCCCACTAAGGTGAGCACCTTGAGAAGGAGCTTTGTCCCTTGAAGGGAAGCTGAGTGGTAAGTGTGCTTCTTATAGCCTCTGCCTGGCCGTCCAGCCCTGATTTTCCTGATCTCTTCCCCTCCCCCAAACCTTAAGTCACTGTCATCCCGTAGCTCATCGATTTGTTCGAGTGGGCACCAGTAACATCTCTCATTGTGAGGCTTATTTGGCATATCCAATATGCCACGAGTAGTTTGCCAGTCCCTGCCATGTGGGCAGGATACTCTCGGGAGCTTGCCGGGCTCTCCGAGAGGGGCGGAGGAATCGAACACGGGTCGGCTGCGTGAAAGGCGAATGCCCTACCACTGTGCTATTGCTCCAGCCCTCAAGATCATCTAAATAAAAACCACCCGAGCGATCCACCAGAACTAAAACTCAGGGAAAACATCCAGGAAGAGGAAAAAGAGGAGTAGAAGTAGTGATGTGTGTAGAACGCCTGTTCGAAAGTTCCTCTTGTCCCTTGCTCGTTTGCCCCAGGGAAAGCGGGCACGGCCGTCCCCGCTCCAGACCCTGGAGTCTGGGGGTCAGCTTTGCAGCACACTCCATTTTACATTCCATTATAACGAAATAATTTAGCGATGTCTTTGAACTCCCGGTGATGGGAATTTTCCTGTAAGATACTGTCACCACTCGCCTCTATTTCCTCTAACCCACGTGTTAAAGTCATTTTCAATTTCTCTCTCTCCTTCGAGACATCAGCCACTCACCCCATTTCCTCTCCACAGTCTATCCGGCGTTCCCGTTCCCTCATTTCAATAACCCTAGAACACGGCCCGGGTGCCGGCACTGAAACAATCACCTCAGTACAAAGCTAACTTCCAATCCGTATCTCCTTCACTTCTGCACAAAGCAATAAAAATTATCTTCCGCCAACAGCTGTTTTCCGTAATAAGGAAGCTCAGTGCTGTGACTAAGCGAAACGTCCCTCCTGTTCTCCGAGGCTAGAATGGCTAGTTGCCACTAAATTGAAAATTTCAATTACTATGTATAATGTCCTTCGCGAACGAAGCTAAGTACACTCAATGATCTGTCTTCATTTTTCTAATATTCGGATTTATATTCTCTATTCCATTTGGTCAGACAACCATGTCTTATGATTAATTCATTTCTCATTGCATCCTTTCCCACTACAGTAGAGACTATTTCATTGTTCCCTATACTTATCTCCTCTCTTCTTAACTTTCACCTGGATATTTGGCCACCCAATATAAAGACCACCCATTTGGGGGTGGGGACGGGCAGAGAGACTGCTCAGTGGATTGAAGCCCAAGCTTCGCAGGAAGGGGGACCAGGTTGCATCCCTGGTATCACATGGTCCCTAGAGCACCACTGGGAGTGTGCCATTATGTCAGGCCCCTGAGCACTGCCGGATGTACTCCCAGAACAAACAGACAAATAAATAAAAGAAACTCACAAAGTTATTTTCCTATCTTCCACCTCCCCACACAGAGATGTCAAAGTTTTTTTCTGATTCTTTAAAATTCAAATTCACATCCAGATGCCTCCATGGAAATGTTTGGTATTGTTAAGTGAATTTAATCCATAACTCCTTTAAACATAAACACACACACACACAAACACACACACACATATATTTCCTTCTGTATATATAGTAATGGGGCTGGAGCGATAGCACAGCGGGTAGAGGATTTGCCTTCCACACAGCCGGCCACCCCAGGTTTGATTCCTCCGTCCCTCTCGGAGAGCCCGGCAAGCTACCGAGAGTATCCTGCCTGCACGGCAGAGCCTGGCAAGCTCCCCATGGTGTATTCGATATGCCAAAAACAGTCACAACAAGTCTCACCATGGAGACGTTACTGGTGCCCACTCGAGCAAATAGATGAACAATGGGATGACAGTGCAACAGTGCATATAGTAATGAATAAATAAAATTTTCAACCCCATGTCCTGCTTTTCCTTTTGGTTGCTGGGCTACATGGGGCCGTGCTCAGGGCTTAATTCTGGGTGTGACCCAAAAAGAAAAAAAAATCTGTTTCTGAGGGGTGCCCTAGTTTATAGGCATAGACATTCATCAAACTTTTGTATTTCTTCTTTTAAAATGCTCTCATCAGGGGCGAGAGTGATAATACAACAGGTAGGGTGCTTGCCTTGCGTGCGGCAAACCCAGGTTCAACCCCTGGCATCCCATATAGTCCCACCTGAGCACTGCCAGGAGAGATTCCTGAGTGCAGAGTCAGGTTTAACTCCTGAGCATTGCTGGGGGTGGCCCAAAACAAACAAACAAACAAACAAACATAATTAAATAAAATACTCATATCAATAATAAAGTGACCAGTGTAACTCTTGGGCTTTTGGAAAATGGAATAGGCAATGTCCACAGTGCTATTAACTTTCCTGCATTGGCTTTTACTGCCAGATCCTCCCAGAATACCCCTGGCAGCAGGGTGGGTGGCTGTTTTAGGCCAGAGGACAGTCACTGTGATTTCCCCTTGAGATTCTTCTGCTATGCCAAGCGCACACACAGGCGGGCCACAGTTAGCACCAGTGGAAGCGCAGTTCTATTAGAAACACCAACACCGTGGATTCAGGGCCAGCAGTGAACTGACGGCGAGAACGTGAGCGACTTGACTCTTTTCCCTCTCAGGAATTCAAGCTTTCGACATACGGCGAGTGGCCCTGGTGCTGACATTCACCGTCAAATCCACTCTCTTGGCGGGCATTTTCCAATATGTCAGTCAACTGACAGCGCTGGCATTTTCCACCAAAATATCAATTCCTACAAATTTCGCCACTGCACAGCTGATCCGCTGTTCAACCCTCATGCAACAACACGGGCTAAAACCTTTCCTCCAGCTGCTTCTGTTTCTTCTATCAATGGTGCCTGGGAGGTTGGGGTGTGCCTGGGAGATTGGGGTGCCCCTGAGAGGTTGGGGTGCGCCTGGGAGGTGTTCACAGCAATGAAATATTTGCTCTATCCTTGGCAGCTTTCAGTGTGATAATTTTGCTAATCCCACAGCTTGCACCTGTGATGAAAACACACGCACACACACATACACACACACACACACACACACACAACTGTACATCCTGCCAGTTGGGTAACATAATTTCTGTAGATCAGAGTTGGTGAATTTTTTTTTAAATAAACTTGGAGGCTCATCACTAGATATAAACTTGATGACAGCAGAAATATAACCAATTTTCTTAGAGCAATGCCTGGCATATTGTAAGCAGGTGTTCAATCTGCGTTTGTAGTATGAAAAAATAAGTTGTCGCAAGTCTTCATTTGAAGGTGGGTTGGCTTTAAAATAATAGTAATCAAAAATCATTCAGAGGGCCAGGAATAGAGCGCCTGCATGCCTGCCTATGTGAGGACTTGTTCCTGGACACACACACACACACATACACATACATACACACACATGCACATGTGTCATTCAGAGTATGTATATATCAAAAAAGGAACACCTCCTTTTTAAGGCACTGGGAGGTGTTTACTATTAGAATTACGGTGGTTCCTGTAACTATCTTTCCATCTCTCTACCCACACCAGTACAAATTAAGTAAATATTTGAGAGCACTTGACTGAATCAGACAAATAGTTTGGTTGTTTTTAGCAAAATTAGTTTGATTTGGTATCATCACTCATAATACTTGATATTGAGTAAACTACTACCCGTTATCCATGGGGCTGAATTACAAAACCCCCAGTTGAATTCCAAACACAGCAGACAGAACCAAACTGCACATACATAATGCTTTTTTTTTTGCATATCACTTGTATCACTTGTCTTCCCGTTGCTCATCGATTTGCTTGAGCGGGAGCCAGTAACATCTCCATTCGTCCCTGTCATGTGCTAGTGTTAGCCCAATGGCATCTGCTCACTCCAGGAACACGAAGAACCTCAAGCCGTTCATTCAGGGTCTTGAAGAAGAAGTCTGACCATCTCATAGGTGGGAGGACTGGAGGCCTTTTGACGTCTCGTGGAATCCAGTCGGTAACAGCTCTAGTCCAGCAGTCGTCTCCAAATCTCATTATGTGTCTAGTCCATCTGATTTTTGATATCTTGGCAAATGAGACAGCGTCCCTGATTCTCAATCGATGAATGGAGGTCAGAACTCCGGATTCCTTCTCTCACTTGCATATATCTCTCACTTGCATATATCATTCCTGCATATACCTATGGTAAAATTTGCTATAGCGAGAGAATAGAGGGAGAGTGTTTTTGCCTTATATGCAGTCCACCCAGGTTCAATCCCCGACACCACATATGTTCCCCTGAGGACAGAGCCAGGAGTGAGCCCTGAGCACAGAGTCAGGAGTGAGCACTGAACACTGCCAGGTATGACCCCCCAAAAACAAAACAAAATTTAATTTCTAAATTTGACATGGAAAGAGACTGACTATCCCAATGAAGAACTAATAATACAACAAAGAGAACTCTACTCTAATAAATCTAAATAACTGTGGTTTCTCTCTCTCAAAATATCGTATTGCACACATTATTCTCAGACTGAGGTTGGCTGTGGGTAACTAAAACCACGGAAAGGAAGTTGCAAATGCAGGGGGGAACTAACTACCGTGTATGCAGGATCTTTGCTGAACAGATTTACATAATCAAGCTCGGAGGTTCTGAATACTCGTGTCTGTAATAATCCTCCATGCTCCTCACTTTTGGCCAAAATTGAACTCCTTTCAAGGGACGGTTAACTAAGTTGCATTTCATTAATATAAATAAATGCAGGGATCCTTTCTTTGTGTACAAGAGGATTCGTCACTGGAGATCTTAGAGCAAAATGGCAATCTTCTGTTTTAGTAAATTTGGTAAAAATAGTATTTCCTGTTCCCTGCTCATTTCTGTTAACCTGATTAAGACCTGTTATTTCAAAGTTCAGTAGTTCAGATTTAAGGTTGTAGGCCAAGGAGAGGGTTATGTGACACAGGTTCTAAAGGATTTTAAAAGCACTTTCAGAATTTCAAGGCCCACTTTAGAAAATGTCACTTAAAAATAAAATCTGTAGAGGAAAAAAAAAAGTGCCAATGCATACAGAACTCTATTCTCAGAAAAGTTTGTCACATTTCAGTGATGGCTGAAATCTCAGTAGGGTTCCAAACAAGGGCACGACCAGCTTAATACCTCTTAAGCTCAAAAACATTTCATCTGAATTCCAGATAATCACATTCAGACAGTAGTTGTAAAAATGTTTTACCAAATAATACTCTTCATCCTTGTTCTCTACGGTATGAAGTCTAATTAAGCATCTGTGCTTCCATACCAAAACTTCGGCCTGAATTTACACTGCATTTTAGCTTGATGTTTATCATAGGCACTTTTATTGCACAGTCTTGAAAACTTAAGAAATTGACACTTTTTTTTTGGAACCAGAAATTCCAAAATTCCTGGCACAGGGGCAGGAATACAAACTTTTGGTGAATTACTCACTGGGTAATTTATCAGGAACAGTGTTTGTAGTATGGGAGAGCAGGAGAAACACTTCCTAGTCTGACATTCGACATCCCTCTTGATGCAGCAATTTTTCATCCATCAGCAATGACTTGTGGGGATTTTACCCAGATACAATAACCTGAAAAATACGTTGAGTTTGCATAGGAAATAGAATCCTAAAAGTTTTATTTGAGACAAAATTAAGAAAAAATTAAAATGTGAGCACAGCGAAAAAAATCTGTCGTAACATCAACGGCCATGATCCAGAGACTCAATATCCTTCTTTCTTGGGAGAGAGACTTGCTATAGATATGCTTTCGGACCCCGCGCCAGGCTGTTTCATCAAGGGCACCCAGGAGTGGGGGCAGGTGAGGCCCTAACAGAACCAACCCCCTCAGCTGAAAACCTCCAGAACTCAACCACTGCCCTGTGTATGACCGCTTTCCACATGCTCAGATGAGCCTCCCTCACAAGTAAACCTACTCCTGGATATCTCATACCTCACACCACTCATACTCCAAGAGCAGTGCACCACATCTGATGGGGTTTAAAGGAGAAGGCAACCAATCTTTGAGGGAAATGTATTTTTACAGATACACACACACACACACACACACACACACACACGTTTTGACCTTTAAAACATGTTAGCAATCTCTTATAGAAGGGCTTAATGGTCCCTGGCTGAAATACAACAGTCTTCACACTCTGTCCCTCTAAGGATACTTTTTAGTAGCAGTCTCAGCAGTTTTTCATAACAAAAAATAGAAAATAAACTATTTCAGTTCTGCTTTGGGGCAGGGGTTGGGGTTCGGGATGGAAACATCATCCCAAATATGGTGGTGGGAAGGTAGAATGGTGGTGGGATGGGTGTTCGGATATTAAATGTAATCAAATATTGTGAACTACTTTATAAAAATAAAGATCACTGATCACTGTCACTGTCATCCCGTTGCTCATCGATTTGTTCGATCGGGCACCAGTAACATCTCTCCTTGAGAGACTTATTGTTACTGTTTTTGGCATATCCAATACGCACAGGTAGCTTGCCAGGCTCTGCCGAGCGGGCTCGATACTCTCGGTAGCTTGCCGGGCTCTCCGAGAGGGGCGGATGAATTGAATTCGGGTCAAAAATAAACTAAATTTTAAAATGTCTTTTTAAATCTGTAGTAAAAAGTCTTGTTGGAATAGGGCCTTTGAGGTGGCTCAGTGGCAGGGCATGTGCCTGGAACCCCGGAGGCTCTGAGTTTGATCCTAAGCACACACACCTCCCTGGGGGTGGCCTCTATTTAAAAAAAATTATCAAGAATACACTCTTTTTTTATTATTAGTGAATCAATGGGAGGTACAGTTACAGGATTACAGACTTTTGTGCTTGCGTTTCAGTCATACAATGATCGAGTGCCCATCCCTCCACCAGTGCCCATTCTCCACCACCAATGGTCCCAGCATCCCTCCCACACCCCCCACCCCGTCCCCACCACCCTGCCCCGCCTCTGCGGAGGGGCATTCCCTTTTGCTCCCTCTCTCCTTTGGGGGTGTTGTGGTTTGCAATAGAGGCAATACACTCTTTTTTTTATACTCTGTGAAGCAAATAAAGGGGCTGGAGAGAGAGTTTCATGGTGAAGACATGTGCCTTCGTGTGGCTGATCCCAGTTTTACCATCAGCACTACGTGGTCCCCTCAACACTGCTGAGGGGTCCTTAAGCCCCCTCATGGAAGGCCCAATAACGGCCCAAAAATAATAACAAAACCAAGTCCATAAAAGAAGCAAATACATGTATTATACAATCCTATCATACACTGGCATTCCATTTTTCCCACAAACATGAAGAAAGATTTACTAGCATCTTTGACACTAATGCCACTTCCTGAGGTCTTGAGAACATAAAAGAATTGAAGAAAAATCATGAGTTTTATCTGCAGATGCTTCTTGTTTGGTTTTTTGGCCACACCCAGCTGTGCTCGGGGCTGAATCCTGGCTCTGGGCTCAGGGATCACCGATGACAGTGCCCAGGGGACCGGACAGTGCTGGGATTGAACTGGAAAAGCAGCATGTAAGACAAGCACCTTAGCCCCCAGACTATCTCACTAGGCCCCTGTGTACTTCTTTGTAGCAAAAGAAATAAAGCATTTATACAGGAGACTGGAGAGAAAGCTACTTTAATTTTGTAATTCTAGAACGGACAAGCTTCATGACGGAGATTCTTATGTTTGGGAAAGTTCTGGAGAGGAGGAGAGAGAAAAATGCTTATGACAGCATTTCTTAAATTTGTCTCCTTTTACAAACTTTCTTGGGTGAAGGGGTCAAAAGTTTTTCCCTGTGATGATATTTTAAATTTTATGTTTTATGCCTGTGGATAATGTAAATAAAATTAATACACACTTATTCGGGATCACCTAGATCTTTCATATATCTCTGAGCTGCATTTCCATGTCTGCAAAGATGTTTTTATACTGGTTTTCAGATTGGAAACTCGGACCCTGGCAGTTGTCTGGTCTGACTGAATGTGATCCAAGCATTTGATTTTCCTTTTAAAAGCAATACATACGATGCAAGAAACCATCTACTAGAAGAGAAGCACAATTAATTATATCTAGATGTGCAAATTGAAACATTGGTTAAATATTTAAAGTAATCTGCATCGTAGGAATAACATGAACTTCTAAATAAATTTAGCACGAAAAGAAGTAATAAAGAAATACATACATGCGTGGATGGTAGCAGCTAGGCGTCTGCATGTTGTATTTTTTTTTTCTTTTTGGGTCACACCTGGCAATGCACAGGAGTTACTCCTGGCTCTGCACTCAGGAATCACCCTGGCAGTGCTCGGAGGACCATATGGGATGCTGGGAATCGAACCTTGGTTGGCCGCGTGCAAGGCAAACGCCCTACTTGCTGTGCTATTGCTCCAGCCCCTGCATGTCTCATTTTTTGTTGGTATTTGTTAGCTTAGGAAGAACCAGAGTAAGGCAAGAGAAGGGAGCGCAATCAGCTTTTGCTTTGGTTTGGGTCCCATCAAAACAACTCAACACCACTTGGCAGAGTTCCAGACGAGAGTCTCAGACATGACTTCCAAGTATCTGTGTGACTGTGAGTCACACAGGTGACCTGTCAGGGTCCGAGTTTCCAGTCTGAAAACCAGTATTAAAAACATCTTTTCAGACATGAAAATGCAGCTCAGAGATATGAAAGTAGACGCGGTCAAGTAATTGGCACTAGAGGCTGGAGCGATAGCACAGCGGGTAGGGCGCTTGCCTTGCACACGGCCGACCCGGGTTCGATTCCCAGCATCCCATATGGTCCCCTGAGCACCGTCAGGGGTGATTCCTGAGTGCAGAGCCAGGAGTAACCTCTGTGCATTGCCGGGTGTGACCCAAAAAGCAAAAAAAAAAAAGGCACTATTGCTCTCCTCAGCCCTCCCCCATCACAAATGATAAGGAAAAATCACCCCTCGACATTTGGGCATCAAATCCCTTTACTATCTGATTTCTCCCGAGTCTTCTCTGAGAAGTAAACTCAAAGTCCATAAAGAGGAGGTCCCACAGGGGTGCTTGCCTTGCATATGGCTGACCCCAGTTCAATCCCAAGCACCACATATGGTCCCCTAAGCATCACCAGATACGATCCCTGAGCACAAAGGCAGGAGCAAGCCCTGAGCTCTGCTGGGTGAAGCTGAAAAGGAAAACAAAGAAGATCCACTGCTGTGTTCATCTGGGGACCGCGACTGATAAACTGCTAATGCTTCCCTCTGTGCTTTATCAGGGGTAGAAGAAACGAGACGGGGCCAAGCTCAGGACCTACCTAGACGTCAGGAAGTGACACGTTCACTGTCACACGGAGTGATGGAGATGGTGTCAGAGACCTTGGTCAAGACCTTGGCTGTCTTCTCTAAGATTATTCATTGATTCTCACTCTGGGTCATCTCTCTAACTTCAACCGTCTTTCTTTCTTTCTTTCTTTCTTTCTTTCTTTCTTTCTTTCTTTCTTTCTTTCTTTCTTTCTTTCTTTCTTTCTTTCTTTCTCTATTTATTTATTTATTTATTTATTAATATTATAAGGTAGTTCACAATATTTTATTACACTTAATATTCAAACACCAATCCCACCACCAAATTTGGGACGTTTCCATCCCAAGCCCCAATCCCCGTCCCAAAGCACAACTGAAATAATGTATTTTGTATTGTCTGTTATGAAGAACCGTCAAAAATGCTTACAAAAAAGTATTTATATAGGAAACAGTGTGAAGATTGTTTTTTTTTTTTTTTGGCAGGGGCCATTAAGGCATTCTTTAGGATATCACTAACATATTGTTAAAAGTTGAGTGATGTGAACGTTCATGTATATATATGAAAATATGTATAGATGCACATATATATTTCCCTCTGTGATTTGTTGCCTACTATCTGAACCCCATCAAATGTGGTGTGGTACTTAGGGAGAATGGGCAGGGAGTATCTTTTTTTTTTTTTTTTTTTTTTTTTGCTTTTTGGGTCACACTCAGCAATGCACAGGGGTTACCTCCTGGCTTTGCACTCAGGAGTTACTCCTGGCGGTGCTCAGGGGACCATGTGGGATGCTGGGAATGGAACCCGGGTTGGCCGCGTGCAAGGCAAACACCCTACCTGCTGTGCTATTGCTCCAGCCCCTGGGCAGGGAGTATCTTATGATGTGTCTCGAGGCCACAGAAATATGTTCACTCATGCTTGAGGCTTGGCTCGAGCGTGTGGGGAGTGGCCTTAAGGGTGGCAGTAGTTGGGTTGTGGAGGTCGGCTGCCGGGGCTGGGTACCTTGGGGCGAGAGAGCTCTCACCCACTCCCCTCTGGGGTGCCCCGAATGTAACAGCCTGGCGTGGAGTTCAGTGGCATGGCTATGACAGGCGTCCTGTTATGCTCCCTTCTGGGAGAAAAAAATTATCTGGTGCTGGAAGGAGGTGGCTTATGGGTGTGACCCCTGGGGGTCACCAGAGACTGGGGGGAACAGGCAGAAGATCTCCGTTCCTGGTCCTGTTGAGCCCAGAGTCCAAGGTCACAAAGTTCCGCATTACCTGGGTTTTTTTGTGGGACTTCACTCATGTGTGAGGCTTGGCCGGAGTGTGTGGGAAGCGGCCTTGAGCATGGAAGCCATTGAGTTCTTGAGATTTTCAGCTGCCGGGGCTGGGTCCCTGGGGCTCCAACCGTCTTTAACTCCCGCTTAACACCTTATCGTTTCAAATACTCTTCATTTCCTAGTTTGCAATCCCTGAAAGTGTTTGGACTGCCTCTCATGTGACAGAAACCTGCTGTGACCATCAGCTGTTGGGGACCCCTTGCCAGGCCACCCGGCCCCCTGGGTAATCGACATAGTTGGGCTTGGAGAGGGAAGGAACTGAGAATTCTGGGTGCCTACGCTTAACTCCTGAGTTCCTCTTCTCCCACTCTCCCCCTCCTGCCTCCTCCACCCCGCCTTTCCCTGCAATCCCACTCTTTCTTCCTTGGAGCCCTAAACTATTGTTTCTGCCCAGAAATCTGTGCGTGACTAAAACCCCAGCTCAGAGCAGGCTTCCTTTTGCCCATCTCTCTGAAGCAGTCCGCACACTATTCACTCACCCTGCTCTATTTTCTTTTCTTTTCTTTTCTTTTCTTTTCTTTTCTTTTCTTTTCTTTTCTTTTCTTTTCTTTTCTTTTCTTTTCTTTTCTCTTTTTCTTTTCTTTTTGGGTCTCACCTGGCGATGCACATGGGTTACTCCTGGCTTTGCACTCAGGAGTTACTCCTGGCAATGCTCAGGGGACCATATGGGATGCTGGGGATGGAACCCGGGTCGGCCACGTGCAAGGCAAACGCCCTACCCGCTGTGCTATCGCTCCAGCCCCTTCTTTTCTTTGTTTTGGTTTTAGGGTCACACCTGGCAATGCACAGGGGTTACTCCTGGCTCATGCACTGAGGAATTCCTCCTGGCGGTGCTTGGGGGACCATATGGGATGCTGGGAATCGAACCTGGGTCGGCCACTGTGCAAGGCAAAATGCCCTCCCCGCTGTGCTATTGGTCCAGTCCCCCCCCTTTTTTTTTTGCTTTTTTGGGTCACACTCGGCAATGCACAGGGGTCACTCCTGGTTCATGCACACAGGAACTACTCCTGGTGGTGCTCAAGGGACCCTATGGGATGCTGGGAATCGAACCCGGGTCAGCCGCGTGCAAGGCAAACGCTCTACCTGCTGTGCTGTCGCTCCAGCCCCCTGCTCTATTTTTCACCTCAACACTTGTCACCCCCTGTGGGGCACATTGATTTGTGTACAAACAACACGGTGCTAACATGTTATTTACTCACAAAGAGGGACAAGCTCTGTGAGGACAGAGAAACCCACTCAATCTAGAAGAGAGACCGGCACATAATTGCTCAGTTATTATCCGCCGAGTAAACCGATAAAGGAGCAGCTTTCTCCCTGGCACACTGTAAGTGGAACCGGGTGGATGAGACATAACAAGTGCCAGTGGAGAGTTTAGCGTCTCATCGAAGCGTGTAGGACCCAGCTCCTAATCTGCAACACCCCAATTAGACAAGATTCAACCTAGAAGTTGCGGGCCAGGTGTGGACTGTCCCCCTTGGGGTCTGCGTGGCTTCGTGGGCTCCGAAGGCAGCTGTGCTCCAAGGGGCACCGGAAGGCCAGCACCAGAGGACGCCTCCTGGGTTGCAGTCTGCACCATCAGGCAGAGAGGGACACTGCAGTCACGAGAAAGGGCAGAAATCACCCCAAAGGGCAGGCCTGCTCAAAATCGAAAGGGGGAAAGTCCAGGAAGAAGCCGGAAAACCTGCTTCATGAATGGGTTAAGTGACAACAATGATAATATTTGATATTCCTTCTAACCCCTGTGTTTGTTTGTTTTTTGCAACTTTTTAAAAAAATTGAATCACAGTGAGCTACAATTACAAAACTTTCATGTTTGAGTTTCAGGCACACAATGATCGAATACCCATCCCTCCACCAGTGCACACTCTCCGCCACCCATGTGCCCAGGACCCCTCCTCCCCCATCTCACCCCTCCCCCTGCCTCTATGGCAGACAATTTCCCTCTTACTTTCTCTCTCTACTTCATGGTCATTATGGTTTGCGATACCGATGCCAAGAGGTCATCATGTTTGGTCCTTAGTCACCTGTCAGCGCTCGTCTCCCATCCCGAGCCATCCCTCCAATGATGTCGGTGCGCCCCACAGGTGACTTATGTGAAGCAGAGCAGAGAGAGATGGTCTCTTTCTCCCCATCCGCCTCTGCCACCCGGGACCCAGGGTTACCGGATTCTTGTCTCGCCTCGCAGAAAGGATCTTCAGGAGTAGACGAGCGGTGAAATTACAGTTTTTATTTGGAGGTTTTGAAGGGAAGGAGGGAGAGAAAGTGAGAGAGGGGAGAGTAACGTGCTCGAGAGAGAGCTTCTCCAAGGGTGGAGAGACCCCGACACACACCCCAGCATTAGGCATGAAAGCATGAAAGTGTCCATCTCAAGAGGGGAGATGCGGGCGACACATGTGCTCAGGCACCACGTGTGCTCGGCCACATGGGCGCGGGCAGCACATGAGTTCGGGCAGTATAGGCATGCACTTCCTTCGTTTGAGGTGGCCTTTATAGGTTTTCTCTAACCTGCCCCATGTGGGGCGTCCACCTAGGTAAAAGTCCGTTGCTAGGGGTTGGAGTGATAGCACAGCGGGTAGGGTACTTGCCTTGCACCTGGCTGACCCGGGTTCGATTTCCAGCATCCCATACAGTCCCCTGAACACCGCCAGGGGTAATTCCTGAGTGCAGAGCCAGGAGTAACCCTTGTGCATCGCTGGGTGTGACCCCCCCAAAAAAAAGTCAGTTGCTAGGGAGGTTACCAGGGGGTTGGGAGTGGTGATAGTCTTCTTTAAAATTCCTTTCCTGACTTTTGTTTCTGCAGGAGCTTTTGTAGGAGGGGGTTAGTCCAGCCTCCTCGGGGTCTGTAACAGATGGGCACCAGGTCTCCATGAGGTCAGGGCTGTTACTTCCCAGGAGATTGACTGCCATTGCCTTGGGAAGGGCCTTCCTGATCTGCCTGCCTACATCACAACAATTATTGACTCAGTGATCCCTTCTCTATCCCAGCTGCTCTCTCCCCCAGCTCATGAGGCAGGCTTCCAACTGTGGAGCAATCTTCCTGGCCCTTGGCTCTACTGTCTTTGGGCATTAGTCTCATATTATGTTATTTTATATTCCACAAATGAGTGCAGTCATCCTGTCTGTCTGTCTCTTTCTGATTCATTAACCCCTATGGTTGGAAAAGCAAGATAGGAAGACTAGAAAGGAAAATAGACTAGTACTGCATGCTGAGTTAACCTGTGCAACAAGAGAGAGTGGGGAAGAAGGAGAAAGAAAATGGGGATGAAGAGAAGGAAGAGGAGAAGAAAGGAGGAGAGGGGAAGTGGGAAAGGAGGGGAGGAGAGAGAAAACAACTCTGAAAAAATTAGGGCTAGGGAATAAATCAGTATCCAAAGGCATTTGTATAAAACACAACCGGATGAGAAGCTTGTTAGGTAAGGCAAAGGTTCGAGTGAAAATAAAGCTATACACTGCTTTAGTTAGGAAACTTCTGGTGATACGGGACAGAAACTCAATTTAAACCGTCTCTAGCAAAAGCTACAGGAAAACCAAGGGGTGCAACTGAGCCCCATGAGCAAAGGAAGCAGGGACCCGATCCTCAAGCCCTCTTGTGTGTTCAAAAAATAAATGAATGGGATCTGGAGCAATAGCACAGTGGGGAGGGCGTTTGCCTTGCACGTGGCCGACCCAGGTTCAATTCCCAGCATCCCATACAGTCCCCAAGCACCGCCAGGAGTAATTCCTGAGTGCAGAGCCAGGAAGAACCCCTGTGCATTGCCGGGTGTGACCCAAACAGCTAAATAAATAAATAAATAAATAAATGAGCGAAGGGGGCTCTCTCCCGCCACGTGCATACGGTGGCCAGGAGCCACTTCCCCACCCCCCACCCCACCCCCTGGCCAGCAGCCGCCACCAACAGACACATGAAAGAAGGAACAGGGCCTCCAGGCTCGTTGGTGGTCAGTTGCCATTTATTCCATTCTCCCACGCCTGTTCCAATCTCCAAATGAGCGCCCCATTCCAGTCTCCTCCTGTCCCCCAGGCTCCTCTCTCTGCACCCCTACTCACAGCCTTAATCTAGAGACCAACCTCCCAGCATCGGGGGTCGCAGCTACACCCAGGTCAGCACAATCAAGGTATGTCAAGCCCTTCCTTCCCGGGAAGCTCTGCTGAGACAAAGATCTTCCCCGCGAAGAGATCTGCTCAAGGGCAGAATTTCATCTGAGGACAGACTTCTCCTTTCCTCCGTCCATAAACTAGGCCAAGGACCTCGGGGAAGGAGAAAAGCAATGTTTACAAAATTGGGAGTCCTTAGAAGAATCTGACCTTACAAGTTACAGGGTTGGGGGGCTGGATCAATAGTACAGGAGGGAGGACGTTTGTCTTACACGCGGCCGACCCAGGTTTGATTCCCAGCATCCCATAGGGTCCCCCGAGCACCACCAGGAGTGATTCCTGAGTGCAGAGCCAGGAGTTAACCTGTGCAACAAGAGAGGGTGGGGGAGAAGGAGAAAGAAAGGGGGAGGAGGAGAAGGAAGCGTTGAGCATTGCTGGGTGTGACCTAAAAAAGAAAAAAAAACAACCAAAAAAACCCCCAAAAAACCAAGTTACAGGGTCTGGTTAGGGGAAATGAGTAATTAACAGATAAGTAAGCAGAGCACAGAGATGTAGTTAAAGATAACACAGAGGAATGGGAGTGCCTCAGGAGCACTGTGATGCGTGTGACCCAATAAACCTGAGCTCCTTACCACCAGGGATAAAGGACAAACCAATGTCACCCTGCACACTCCTACACGGGCTTCTCTCTGGGCAATGCCCCTGCACCCTCTCT
Source organism: Sorex araneus (assembly GCF_027595985.1). Lineage (NCBI taxonomy): Eukaryota > Metazoa > Chordata > Mammalia > Eulipotyphla > Soricidae > Sorex > Sorex araneus. The sequence goes on from NC_073307.1 coordinate 95,798,428, forward strand.
GAGACGGGCTTCTCACCGGGACCTCCGCCCCCAGCTCACCTCTGCCCGCTGACAGCCTCCTCCTTCCTTCATTCGGATGTGAAACCTGAGGGTGACTCAAGGGGACTGACTCTGGCCAGGCGGCCTGAAAGTCAACGCCCATCCCCAGTGAAATGAACACAGTGGACACGATGTTGGTGGGCCCCACGGGTGGCTTATGTGAAGCAGGGAGGAGAAAGACAGTCACTTTCTCACAATCCATCTCTGCCACCCGGGACCCAGGATTACTGGGTTCTTGTCTAGCCTCACAGAAAGGAATTTCAGGAGTAGATGAGCAGTGACGTGAATAGATTTTATTTGGAGGGTTTTTGAAGGTGTAGGGAGGGGGGAGAGAGAGAGAGAGAGAGAGAGAGAGAGAGAGACAGAGACAGAGACAGAGAGACATAGAGACAGAGAGACAGAGAGAAAGAGAGAAAGAGAGAGAGTAACATGCTCAAGAGAGAACGCGGGCTTCTCCAAGGGTGGAGAGAGCCCCTACACACATCCCAGCATTACACAGGAAAGCATGAAAGTCCGCATCTCAAGAGGGGAGATGCAGCCACACATGTGCTCAGCCACACGGATGCAGGCAGCACATGGACTCAGGCAGCATATGTGTGCGCTTCCTTTATTCGAGGTGGCCTTTATAGGGTTTCTCCAACCTGCCCTCAACTGGGCTTCTACTAGGTCAAAGTCCCGATGCTAAGGAGGTTACCACGGGGGTTGGGAGTGCTGATGGTCTTCTTTGAAATTTCTTTCCTGGCCCTTTGCAGAGCCTGGCAAGCTCCCCATGGCGTATTCGATACGCCGAAAACAGTCACAATAACAGGTCTCATTCCGCTCACCCTGAAAGAGCCTCAAATCGTTGGAAAAGGCGAGTAAGGAGAGGCTGCTAAAATCTCAGGGCTGGGCAAATGGAGACGTCACTGGCACCCGCTCGAGTAAAATAGATGAACAACAGGATGTCACTGATGCAGTGATGCAGTGACTGTTTCTGCAGGAGTTTCTCTGGTCTGTTACTGTAGATGGGTGAGGGTCTTAGCAGGCCTCAGTGCCTGTTTTTCCTGTCTTCTGCAAGGTTGGCTTTTGCCATTGCCTTGGGAGGGGCCTTCCCTATCCTGCCTACATCACTGGGGGGCACTGGGAGCGATTGGGGATGGGGGGCAGTCGTAGCCACCGGGGTCTGGGGGACTGCCGTTCGTTCAGTTAAAAAAGGCAGTTTCCGGAAGTCCACTGGGTGATTTTTTTTTTTCCTGGAAAGGGGGTGGTAGCCAAGTAAGTTTGGGAGTCTCTGTTCTAAAGGAAATAAATAGAGTCGCAGGCAAAACAGGAACGGGGGTGCAGTCAAGGGAAGTCTTTTTTTTTTTTTATTTTTTATTAGTGAATCACCGTGAGGTACAGTGACAAACTTACGAACTTTCATATTTGCATTTCAGCCATACAGTGATCATTTACATCCCTCCACCAGTGCCCATTCTCCCCCAACAATGTTCCCAGAATCCCTCCCACCACCCCCGCCCCATCCCCCACCACCCCACCCTGCCTCTGCGGCAAGGCACTCCCTTTTGTTCTCTCTCCTTTGGGGTGTTGTAGTTTGCAACAGAGGCCTTGAGTGGCCTTCATGTTCTGTCTGTGGTCTACTTTCGGCACGCAGCTTTCAAACCCGAGTGGGTCCTTCCAACATCCTCTACTTGGGGTTCCCTTCTCTATCTCAGCTGCCTTTTCAGTCAAGGGAAGTGTGAACCGAAGAAGGAGCATGCCAGCAGGCAAAAGCCCGCTCTGAGGAGACCGGGCAGAGCACCAGGCAAGGGAAGACCCAGCGGGGCCTACACACACCCTCAGAGCCCCGGGGCAGCCTGCAGAGAGGCTCCAGGCTCTGCAATTGCCCTTGTCTGATGTCCTTTCCTTCATGAGAGCAAGAACTCCAGGCAGGCCATTTGCGTAAGAAAACCCGAAGACATTTGTTAGATAGATTAATAAACACAGCGAGGAAACTCTTCTCCAAAACAGAGGAGAAGTGGGGCTGGAGCGATAGCACAGCAGGGAGGGCATTTGCCTTGCACGCTGCTGACCTGGGTTCGACTCCCAGCATCTCAAATGGTCCCCTGAGCACCACCAGGAGTAATTCCTGAGTGCAGAGCCAGGAGCAACCCCTGTGCATCACCGGGTATGACCCAAAAAGCAAAAAACAAACAAACAAAAAAACCCAACAAAACAGAGGAGAAGTTTCTGGAACTTCACATCTAGATATCGTGAGCAGCTCTGGGAATGGGACACTGCAAGGTCTTGAATGAGCCCAGATTGGCAGGAAAGATGCATCTCAGGCTTCCAGACATAACCTGGGTGAGGCTTTAAACTGTAATGTCAGGACCCACATAGCCGGAGAACCGCCATGACCGGTTTTGTGGCCTTCTGAGTGACCTAGGCTTCTTCCAGGAACAAGAAAAGCAGAAACACCAGATGCTTTTGTCAAAGATTACATCCCCGGAATAAGATTCGGTCTTCTCTGGAATGTAACTGTCAGGGAGGTGGGGCTGGATGTTGTGCGCCAAAACAACAAGAACAAAAATATATATATACTCTGTAGGTTGACCCGGGTTCGATTCCTCCGTCCCTCTCGGAGAGCCCGGCAAGCTACCAAGAGTATCCCGCCCACACGGCAGAGCCTGGCAAGCTCCCCATGGCGTATTCGATATGCCAAAAGCAGGAACAGGGGGCTGGAGCGATAGCACAGCGGGTAGGGCGTTTGCCTTGCACGCGGCCGACCCGGGTTCGATTCCCAGCACCCCATAGGGTCTCCTGAACATGGCCAGGGGTAATTCCTGAGTGCAGAGCCAGGAGTGATCCCTGAGCATCGCTGGGTGTGACCCAAAAAGCAAAACAACAACAACAACAAAACAAAAACAAAAACAGGGAACAAGTCTCACAATGGAGACGCTACTGGTGCCCGCTTGAGCCAATCGATGAACAACAGGATGCCGGTGACAGTGACTCTGTAGGTAATAGAAATTTGCTGAGTAATGCTGACTTGCCAAAATGAAAGTATAAGAACTTGCTGACCCTCGTGCTGGGGTCCTTGTTGAAGCCCTGCTGTGTCGGGCCGGTGGGCACTTGGACTCCAGCTGGCTGGAACAATAGACCTCGTTATGTGATTTGCATTACTGGCTCTGTCCTCTGTCCTTGAGGGGTGGTCGCCTCCGGACTCTAACAGTAGCTCCCAGACCCTTAGGACTCTAGACTCCTCAGAGAGCCCCCACACCTCCGCTTCCTCCTGCATTCCTCAGTAGCTTCCAGACCCTTAGGACTCTAGACTCCTCAGAGAGCCCCCACACCTCCGCTTCCTCCTGCATTCCTCTCGGCGAACTCCTCACAGGCTGCCCGATGCAGTGATCCAGACTGATGTTGCCTGTCTAACATCCTGACCTCCTCGTCTCCCCCTCTGTCGGGTCAGGCCCTGGTATTTGTGGCCTGCAGGTCCCAAATGACTTGTCCATGTCCCTTCCAATCTGTCCTCCCCAATACCTTTTTTTTTTTTTTTTTTTTGGCTTTTTGGGTCACACCTGGCAATGCATAGGTGTGACTCCTGGCTTTCGCAGTCAGGAATTACTCCTGGTGGTGCTCGGGGATGCTTGGGGGTCCTCTGAGATGCTGGGGATTGAACCCAGGTCAAGTGCATGGAAGGCAAATGCCCTCCCTGCTGTACTATCACTCCGGCCCCTTCCCCAGTGCCTTTAGGAGTGAGGCTGGGTGAGGGGATGGCGGGCATGAGTCTGATCAAATGAGCTTTGCGTTCAAGTACCTTTCAGCAAGTCGACAGAATCAGTGCCTGCCCCCAGTACCCTCTGCTCTGCTGCAAATACTCCGCAGTATAGACATCGGTGTCTCAAAAATAAGCTACAGGGGCTGGAGCAATAGCACAGCGGGGAGGACGTTTGCCTTGCACACGGCTGACCCGGGTTCGAGTCCCAGCATCCCATAGGGTCCCTTGAGCACTGCCAGGAGTAATTCCTGAGAGCATGAGCCAGGAGTAGCCCCTGTGCATCGCCAGACTATAAAACAAAGCTCCCGGAAGAGAGCAATGCAATTTTTCCTGGACCTACTTATTTCTTTTCTTTTTTGTTTTTCCTGAAAAACAAAAAAGAAAAAAAGAAAAGAAAAAGCTACAAAGCTCCTGAAACTGAAGAGGAAGGGGAAGGCTGAGAGCAGGGCCGAAGCCACAGGGTTTAGGGCTGGCCCAGCTCCTTGGGGACTGTGGACATGGAGCCGGCCACACTCGGTGATGGTACAGCCCCCCCACACCCCACGGGCCCCCACAATTGAGAAGATTGGGAAGAAGGGAAAAGGAGGAAGAAGCAGACGGTCACTGTTTCCTGGCTATAACTGTACTTGTAGCCGTGAGGCTAGCAGCACATGCAGCCTTAAAGCTCAGAACTAAATAAGAAACGGTTGGGCCCAGGCACGGCCCGGTGTGGTGCTGAGAATCAAGGTAGGGCTGGCCTGCAGTGTCTGAGAGAGCAGGTCTGGAGGAACTGGAGCTCCCAGAATAAAGGTAAAGAAGCACCTAGCCTGAAGGGAAGCCTCAGAGTTCTGTTCTAAAGCATCACTGTATCACTGTCATCCCGTTGTTCATCGATTTGCTCGAGCGGGCACCAGTAACGCCTTCATTTGTCACTGTCACGTGCTAGTGTAACCCAATGGCCTCTGCTCGCTTCAGAAACATGAAGAACACGTTATTGTTACTGTTTGGGGCATATCAAATACGTCACGGGTAGCTTGCCAGGCTCTGCCATCCAGGAAAAAAAAAAGAAAAGAAATAGGGGCTGGATCGATAGCATAGCGGGTAGGGCATTTGTCTTGCATGCCGCCAACCCGGGTTTGAATCCCAGCGTCCCATATGGTCCTCTGAGCACCACCAGGAGTAATTCCTGAGTGCAAAGCCAGGAGTAACCCCTGTGCATCGCCGGGTGTGACTCAAAAAGAAAAAAAAAATCAAATAAATAAATAAATAAATAAATAGGTCCGGGAAAAATTGCGTTGCTCTCTTCCGGGAGCTTTGTTTTATAGTCTCTGGATCTTGGCCGTAGATGAGATTACATGGCATGGGGGGAGTTTGTGGGTGTGACTGACAAGCTGCTGGAAAACGGGGGATCTTGGTAGAGGAGGTCCAGTCCCGACCCGAGTAGGCTTGGAGAGCTCAGCCATGGGTCCCACATACCTGGGTTCCTCTGTCAGTTTCTTCATGTGAGAGGCTCGTCCGAGCGTGTGAAGAGTGGCCTTGAGCATGGCTGTGGCTGGGTTCTGGAGGTTTTTGGCTGCCAGAGCTCTACTTGGGGTGGGGAGGGAAAGTCAACCCGCCCCCTCTCCGAGGGAGCCCTGGTGAAGACAGCCTGGCGTGGGGAGCAGGAGATTCTAAAGCATAGTCTTCAAAAAAAATCTAACAAGATGATGAAGTAGCAATCAGGTCACACATTCACTCCAAACAAAGGAATTTTACAGGACCTCCTGCAAATGATTATTCTGTCTGTGTCTAGACTTTTAAACCCTCTAAGAAAGACTTTTCCCAATAAATCTTATTAAGAGATATTAATTAAGGAATCCTACCCAGAGTGGAGGCTATGAAATTAGAAAACAAAAAAGGGCAGAAATGAAGAACATATGGGTATGAAAAGATCCATTTAAAATCCTGAAATAAGACTATAATCAGTGGAATTAAAAAAAAAAAGAAGAAAAGAAACACCCGCACTGTCCAAGACAAACTCCCGGCGCCAGCTCCAATTTGAGGGGGAGATTCGGGTCCATGGGGAGCAGAAACACAGCAGAGTGAAGACTGAAGTTGAATTAAATCATGAGAACACACTGCAAGGCCCCAGTGTTTACCTAGGAGAAGCTTCAGAAGAAGAAAATGACGGGCACTGAGGAGCAGGGGGGCGGGGTGGGGGGTGGAGTTGTTCGAAGACCAGAGCTGGGTATGTTATAGAACAGACACGAATCTTCACAGCAAACAAGATCTCCAGGACGGGAGATGTAGCTCGCTGGTCAAGTCCTCGCCTTGGATGTTAAGACTCTGAGCTCCATTCCCGGCGGCAAATTTAATTTTTTTTTTGCTTTTTGGATCTCACCTGGTGATGCTCAGGGTTACTCCTGGCTTTGCACTCAGGAGTTACTCCTGGCAGTGCTCAGGGGACCATATAGGATGCTGGGGATGGAACCGGGTCGGCTACATGCAAGGCAAACGCCCTACCCGCTGTGCTATCGCTCCAGCCCCCAGGCGTCAAATTTAAAAATTCAGTTCTTCTCCCCCCAAGACCACGCCGGATAAAAAAGAAATCTAGTACAGCAGGGCAAGGCACTTGCTTGGCGTGCAGCCAGCCCGTGTGGGATCCCAGCGACACCCCCTGACCCCCACCAGGAGTGATCCCTGAGCACGGAGGAAGCCCTGAGAGTTTAGCTTTACTCCTGAGCCAAAACTAAGCCCCGAGCACTGCCAAGCTTGATCCCAAACCCACACCAGCCCGAAGGCATGCAGCCAGCAGCCACGATGAGACCTCGCCACCAAAACAAGAGGAGCACAGAGGGTCAGCGCAGAGTCCGTCTCGCCCGGTGCAGGGAAGAGGCCCCAACACAAGAGCCGTCATTACACTGATGCGGGAAGGGGCTGCGGCCGGGCGGAAAGGGCTCAACTGCCCAGAGCAAAGGAAAAGTCCTTGCAAATGAGTATCGGCACTGATGAATCTACATTCCAAGAAATAAACACCAGGGAAGTGAGAATGGGCATCAAACTCACGTCAGCTGGCGCCAGGCAGGTACCCTGTCCACCGGACAATCGCTCGGCTCCCGGACTCACTCCCAGTCTTCATCTCTAATCCTCACCAGAATTCTCGGACTCATGATGTTCCTTTCACCAGTTTAAAAAGAAAAAGTAAACTCAGGATAAGAAACCTTTCCAGGGCCAGAGAAATGGTATTGGAGTTTTGTTTTTGTTTTGGTTTTAATTGAATCACCGTGAGCTACAGTGGCAAAGCTTTCATGTTTGAGTGTCAGTTATACAATGATCGAACACCCATCCCTCCACCAGTGCACATTCTCCGCCACCAATGTCCCCAGGAATAACCCCCCACTCTGTCCCATCCCACCCTTCCCCCTACCCCTATGGCAGACAATTTCCCTCTTACTCTCTCTCTCTACTTTGGGGCATTCTGGTTTGCAATACAGATACTGAGAGGCCATTGTGTTTGGTCCTTTGTCTACTTTCAGCACACGTCTCCCATAGTATTGGAGTTAAGATCCCCTGTACCACACATAGTCCCCTGAACACTACCAGGAATGATCCCTGAGCACAAAGTCAAGAGTAAGCCCTGAGCACAGATGGATATGACTCAAAAAAAAGGGGGGGGGGCTGGAGAGATAGCACAGCAGGTAGGGTGTTTGCCGACCCGGGTTTGATTCCCAGCATCCCGTATGGTCCCCTGAGCACAGCCAGGGGTAATTCCTGAGTGCAGAGCCAAGAGTGACCCCTGTGCATTGCCAGATGTGACCCAAAAAGCAAAAAAAAAATAAAAATTAAAAAAAATAATTAATTAATTAATTAAAAAGGAGAAAAAAAAAGAAAATTAAAAAGTCAATCAGCTAGGAAGCAGAGATTAGTGCTCTGGGGAAAAAAAGCATACAAACATACAAACTACAATTTTTTTTAAACTGGTCTTTAAATACAAATATTTTCATTTGAGGAGAATCGCCTTGTTGACACATTCCTACAGTGCTCTCCTGCTTATTCTCCCTCTGTTTGCGGCACGCTGTCACCCCATGAAGTGACACAACAAAAGGTGACCCCAAATATTCAACTTTCTACCCCAAAGGTTTTACTCGAACCCACCATGACCTAACTGTGACAACAGAGCAGGCTTCTGATGGCCTGAAGTCTGTATGTTTGTTCATTTATTTACTTATCTCAGCAATGCTAGGGCTGGAACCCAGTGCCCTGACACATACAGGCCAAGCCAGTGCCCTGAGCTATTACCCCCGCCCCTGATATATGATGCATGTTTATTAAAGAAAATTCATTCTCTCGTCAAGACGAGAAGGACATTTTGCTAGAGCAAATCTCATTTGCTCATATAAACTATAAAGGAACAAAGTGACCCGGGCGGACGCACCTCTCTGAAGATGAGCAAACCCTCACTGCATTCGTCACCCATACACTGCATTCTATCAGGTTGGGTTACCGACGAACAATTTTTGACTAGAGCTGACAGATGTTTAAGAAAGATAAAAAGGAGTCAGATTCGCTCTGAAGCTTGGCTTTCCCTCCAGGGAGCTAAGTTTCCGCAGCTGTCTCACACCATCCACATCCTGCCCCTTCTCCAACAGCAATGCCCTCAAATTCTATTCAATGTTTAGAGCCCAACATCTAAATTAATAATTCACATTATTTCATATTTTCTTTAACCAGATTCCCTCCACCCCCCACCCCCAGCTGTCACGGTACTATTTGATTCATTCTAGTGACTTCGACATGGCAAGTTCCAGCCCTTTGTGTTTTTTTATTTTTTCTAATTACCCAAACTCCCTCTTTCTCAAAATATTTTCAGGGTTCGAATCCTAGGTGATTTTTTTTTCTCCTTCTACCATAACCTGAACTCAAAACAACCTCCCCCTAAAGTGGCAGTTTTTCCTAAAGTGTAGCACTGTAGCACTGTTGTCCCGTAGTTCATCAAGTTGCTCAAGCGGGCACAGTAACGTCTCCATCGTGAGACTTGTTATTGTTTTTGGCATATTGAATATGCCACTGGGAGCTTGCCAGGCTCTGCTGTGCAGGCGGGATACTATCGGTAGCTTGCTGGGCTCTCTGAGAGGGATGGAGGAATCGAACCTGGGTTGGCCGGATGCAAGGCAAACGCCCTACCCACTGTGCTATCGCTTTAGTCCAACAGTAAAAAATTAAAATGCCAACAAAGTCACCAAATGCATGCTACTTCTAATAAAGTGGCCCACCATAAATTCTTATTTTATTTATTTATTTATTTATTTATTTTGGGTCACACCTGGCAATGCACAGGGGTTACTCCTGGCTCTGCACTCAGAAACCACTCCTGGTGGTGCTCAGGGGACCATATGGGATGCTGGGAATCGAACCCGGGTCGGCAGCGTGCAAGGCAAACGCCCTACCCGCTGTGCTATTGCTCCAGCCCCCATAAATTCTTAAAAGCACAGAAAATTTGAGTACAAAATTATGTATGTGTCAAAGCTAGCAGAGGTGGGGGGGGCTGCTGCCCATACAGGGACATTCATTGAGGGGCCGGGGATCAAACTCAGGACCTCACACAAGAGAACATGTGCCCTGCCCTGCGGCCACGTCGCCCAGCCCTATAAAAGGTTTCTTTTTTAAACAACTTACCTGTAACTTAACTGTAGGTGTCTACACATAAAAATCACCCATTTAAATAAAATTAACAGCAATTTTATGACTAATCTAATTGCAAATAAAATAGCACATAAACCCATAATACACGCATTTCATAGAACTTGAATTGGTTGCATAAAAAGAATACTATAAGCTGTATAACAAATAATTTGAGGGTATGAAGCACTCAATTGGGCATTTTTCAGAAAATTTTAATTAAGTTCGTTCTAGTAACTCAGTAAAACTTTGTTAGAATATTTTAAAGCACTCATTATCCTAGACTGTGTAGCATTATACACTGAATAGTATTAGCATATGTGAGTTTGTCATGTTCATCTATTAATTAGCTGTGTAATCTTACCTAAATAACTTAACCAATCTGATCATTAGTTTCTCACCTAAGAGATATCATGTACATCCTTTTATGAGGATCATATAAATGTTCATAAAATATGATGATAAATAGCATACACAAAAATGTCCACCACTAAAATCCAATGGGACCAGGGATGTGGCCCGTGGCAGAACATTTGCTTTACATGTATGAGGCCCTGGGTTCAATCTCTAGCACCACTACTCAAGGGGAAAAAAGGCTAAAAAGGTAATACAGGGGTTTCGATACTCGCCTTGGACATGGCCAGCCCTAATTTGGTTCCCAGCACTGCTTGTAGTTCCCCAAGCACTCCAGAAGTGAACCCTGAACACGGGAAGCTGCAGCCCCTCCCTGCCAAGAAAGGGAAGAAAATCTAATAATTCCCTGCCAGAGAGATAGTACAAGGCAGTGAGGCACGTACCTCACACAGAGCCGAGCCAGGTTTGATCCCCGCACCATAGAAGGTCTCCTGAGCACCACTATAAATGATGCCTGAGGACAGAACCAGGAGTAGCAGGAGTAGGACCCCAGGTGTGACTCAAAATCAAATAAGGAAGGAAGGAAGGAAGGAAGGAAGGAAGGAAGGAAGGAAGGAAGGAAGGAAGGAAGGAAGGAAGGAAGGAAGGAAGGAAGGAAGGAAGGAAGGAAGGAAGGAAGGAAGGAAACAGGCAAGCAAGCAAGGAAGGAAGGACGGAATCAGGGAAGGAAGAAAAAGGAAAGGAAAGAGAAGGAAGGAAGGGGAAGAGAAGGAAAGGGAAGGAAAGAAGATAGGAAGGAAGGAAGAAAGAAGGGAAGGAAGGAAGGAAGGAAGGAAGGAAGGAAGGAAACAGTCAAGAAAACAAGCAAGAAAGGAAGGAAGCAAGGAAAGAAGGGAAAGGAAAGGAAAGAGAAGGAAGAAAGTGGAATATAAGGAAAGGGAAGGAAGGAAGGAAGGAAGGAAGGAAGGAAGGAAGGAAGGAAGGAAGGAAGGAAGGAAGGAAGGAAGGAAGGAAGGAAGGAAGGAAGGGAGGGAGGGAGGGAGGGAGGGGAAGGGAAAGAAGGGAAAGGAAAGGAAAGAGAAGGGAGAAAGTGGAATATAAGGGAAGGAAGGAAGGAAGGAAGGAAGGAAGGAAGGAAGGAAGGAAGGAAGGAAGGAAGGAAGGAAGGAAGGAAGGAAGGAAGGGAAGGAGGGGAAGGGAAAGAAGGGAGGGAGGGGAAGGGAAGGGAAGGAAAGGGAAGTGAAGAAAGAAAGGAAGAAAAAAGGAAAGAAAGAAAGAAAGGAAGGAAGGAAGGAAGGAAGAAAGAAAGAAAGAAAGAAAGAAAGAAAGAAAGAAAGAAAGAAAGAAAGAAAGAAAGAAAGAAAGAAAGAAAGAAAGAAAGAAAGATCTAATAATGTTCATACAAACTGGATACTGTATAGAAAAAATATAAAAAGCTCTTTTATTTCACAACATACAAAAAAGTTAAGGTTCCAAATCAATCCCGAAGTAGGCAAGGCTCAAACAGCAAGGAATCCCTGTGAGGAGCTCGCACCCGGGACAGGGCTCAGACGCTTCCGTGTCATCAGAGGCCAACAGGAAGCGAGTGGATCCAGCCACCATCTCGGCGGAAATAGTTTAAATCTCTGTATCTGGCAAAGAGTTTATAACCAGCCTGTAAAGAACTAGAAATCAACTCTGAAAGTACAAAAAGATCAAAATTAAAAACAGACAAAACGGGGCTGGAGTGATAGTTCAGCGGGGAGGGCATTTGCCTGGTGCACCGCTGACCTGGGTTTGATCCCTGGCATCCCATAGGGTCCCCCGAGCACTGCCAGGAGTAATTCCTGAGTGCAGAGCCAGGAGTCACCCCTGAGCATTGCCGGGTATGACCCAAAAAGGAAAAAAAAATAGACAAAACATTTGAACACCCAAAAGATGCAGGTGGGAAAAATTATATGAAATGATGCTCAACAATTTTTCAGGGAAATCCATATTTGACTTATCACTAGGATGGCTAAAATTAAGCTTTGTTAAAATAATAATACCAATATTCAAGTTTTAAAATGTATGTGGAACAATGAAGTTTCCAATGCTGATTGATGCTGGGAATATATTAAAGCCCCATTAGAATACTTCATTTAAATGTATACTTTTTCTATATCCCCAAAGTGCCACTAAGTATAAGCCCAAAGGATTAAATATATGTGACCACAAAATTTTTTCACAAGAACATCAAGTGAGGGCCAGAGCAATAGCACAGCGGGGAGGGCATTTGCCTTGCATGCAGCTGACCCAGGTTTGATCCCCGGCATCCCATAGGGTCCCCCCAGCACCACCAGGAGTAATAATTCCTGAGTGCAGAGCCAGGAGGAACCCCTGAGCATCACCGGGTGTGACCCAAAAAGCCAAAAAATAGAAAAAAGAACATTAGGTGAGTTGTTCAAATGGCAACGCTATTCATAATAGCTAAAAAACTATGCACAACTGAAATATGTAGCAAGAGAAGATGGGCCAACAAGCTATTACATTCATTTCCTAGCACATGACTCAACAATAAGCAGGAATGAAGCTGCTAATACGGGCAACAATATGAATGACACTCACCAGCATTTGCGAGAAAGGACTGAGAAACAGCAGAGAACAAACATTTCCACTTTCATAGCTTTCAAGAACAAACACAGCTAATTTACATGGTGAAAGAATCCTAATAGCCGCCTCTGACAGAGGAGACTGACAGGAAAAAGAGGAGCATTCAAGAATGGTAGAAATGTTCTTTTATTTCAGTCATAATGTTTAGACCTATCAAATTCCATCAAACTGGATACTTAAGACTGGTGCATTTTACAGCAAATAAACTATCTTCAGAAAGCACTGTATCACTGTATCACTGTCATCTGTTGCTCATCGATTTGCTCGAGCGGGCACCAGTAACATCTCCATGGTGAGACTTGTTACTGTTTTTGGCATATCAAATATGCCATGGGGAGCTTACCAGGCTCTGCCATGCAGGCTGGATACTGTCGTTAGCCTGCCAGGCTTTCCGAGAGGGGTGGAGGAATTGAACCCGGGTCGGCCGCGTACAAGGCAAACGCCCTACCCGCTGGGCTATCGCTCCAGCCCCAGAAAGCACTATTAGCATTAACTATATTTTCAAAGTAAGGGATAGTAAAAAAGAGGGAATTGGAGGAGGTGCTGAGGACAGATCCTCAAAAGACTGGGGTACCTGGGGTTCAATCCCCCGCTTTCTTGTAGCATTGCCAGGTGTGACCCGAAGCTGAACAGACCAGGGTAATTCAGCCTGGAGCCCACCCAAGCAGAGTCCCCCCGGCAGCTGCTCGCTTCCACAAGTCAAAATCGCCATCATGCCCCTGGCCAGACTCCACTGTCTCAGGACAGACCTCACCGAGACATAGCACAGTAGCACTGTCATCCCGTTGTTCATTGATTTGCTTGAGCGGGCACCAGTGACATCTCCATGGTAAGACTTGTTGTTACTGTTTTTGGCTTATCGAATACACCACGGGTAGCTTGCCAGGCTCTGCCGCGTGGGTGGGAGACTCATGGTAGCTTGCCAGCCTCTCTGAGAGGGATGGAAGAATCAAACCCGGGTCCGCCACGTGCAAGGCAAACGCCCTACCCGCTGCGCTATCAATCACTCCACATAATCTACTGAAAATTTGGGTATGTGGGTTTTGTGATTGAAATCTCTGGGCTTTCTCAGGGTCGGGTTGGGATACCTCTCCCACCTCCCTGGACATCTGGAAGCCTCGGCAGTCACATCCACACCCCAAAACTGCCATCTGGTTCAAAAAGCTGCTCCAGCCTTACCTTCCTGATAAAAATACTGAACACCCTGAACAAACACGATGACCTCTTAGTACCTGTACTGCAAACCATAATGCACAACAGGAGAGAGAGAGAGGGAGAGAGGCAGGGGTGGGGGGAGAGAGAGAGAGAAGGGGAGAGAGAGAGGGAGGGAGAGAGGGAGGGAGAGAAAGAGGGAGAGACAGAAAGACAGAGAGACAGAGACAAAGACAGAGACAGAGAGAGGGAGAGAGAGAGAGAGCCTGCCATAGAGGTAGGCTGGGGGTGGTTGGGAATGGTGGGAGGGAAATGGGGGACACTGGTGCTGGGAAATGTACACTAGTGGAGGGATGGCTGTTGGGTCATTATCACTGTATGACTAACACCCAACGGTGAGCAGCTTTGTAATCGTCTATCTCACGAATATTCAATAAAATTATTGTTTGTTTTGCTTTTTGGGACACACCTGGTAATGCACAGGGGTTATTCCTGGTTCTGCACTCAGGAATTACTACTGGCAGTGCTCAGGGGACCATATGGGATACTGGGAATCGAACCTGGGTCAGCCACGTGCAAGGCAAACACCCTACCCGCTGTGCTATCGTTCCAGCCCCTCAATAAAAGCTTTTTAAAAGCTACTATAATCAAAATAGTTTCTGTCATAAGACTAGCAATATAAACTAAACATAATTAAAAATAGAGAAATAAATCCATATACATGGCAAACTAATTTTCCTACAAGTGTCAATATAAGGGGGATTATTTAAAAAAAAGAATAGTTTTTTCTTCAATAAATAGTTATTGAGAATTTTTTTTAAAAAATGATATTGGCCACCACCGAGATGTGATCCCGGGGGCCACACGTGTGTGTGGCCTCTCTGCAGCTGCTCGAGCGTGAATCCAGACCCAGCAAAACCTCTTTCGGCATGGGCAACTCCTCTCAGAATGTCTCCAGCCTGAGAACTAAGCCTCGGCCCTGTGCCCGCCCAGGAGAGGAAAGGTATTTCTCTCTCTCTCTCTCTCTCTCTCTCTCTCTCTCTCTCTCTCTCTCTCTCTCTCTCTCTCTCTCTCTCTCTCCAGGGATGAAGGGCGTGGTGTCTGCCATATTATGATGACCACAGATTGGGTTTTGAAGCCTGCAATGATCCAATATCTGGAAGAAATCTCCCTGGACTTAGTTGTTAATGTACAGAAATTCAAAGCGACCTCATTTGTCTTCACAGTAGGTCTGACTCTAGTGGGTTACTCCTAACAACAATAGTGAGGTTTGTGTTGAAATATTGAATGTAACCAAAGCAAACAGAAAATAAAATGAAACTTATCAGTTACAAAGGGGGGTGGGGTTGTGGGATGGGAGGTGTACTGTGTGGCTTTTTTTTTTTTTTTGGTGGTGGTATATGGGCACTGGTGAAGGGATGGTTGTTTCAGCATTGTATAACTGAGACCTAAGCCTGAAAGCATTGTAATCTTCCACATGGTGATTTAATAAAATAAAAATTTTAAAAAAAATGATATTGAACTCTAAGCTCACACTCTATACAAAATTAATTTAAGAAAACAATTTAAAATAAAAACAATTTTAAAATTCATTTAAAAAAATTAATTCAAGGTCCAGAGCAATAGCACAGTGGGTAAGGCACACAGTCAACTGTGGTTCGATCCCCAGCATCCCATATGGTCCCCCAAGCACCACCAGCTGTGATCCCTGAATGCAGAGCCAGGAGCAAGCCTGAGCACAGCAAGGAGTGGTCCCCAATCAAAACAAAACACAAATTATTGTTCAAACTGTACTCAAGACCTAAATATAAAAGAGCTAAAACTATAAAACACTTAGAAAAAAATTGAGGTATAAATCTTTGTGAGCTTAGATTCAATAATATTTCTTACAGATAGTACTTAAAAGCACAATCAACCAAAACAAAAATAAAATGGATTTCATCAAATTTAATCCCAAAAGTAAAAAAAGACAACCTATAGAATGAGAAGATATTTGCAAATTCCCTCTCTAATAAGAATCTTGCATTAAGGCTATATTAAAGAAAAAACTCTTAAAACTCAATAAAAATGATAATAACAACCAAGGAGGTAGAGACCATGGGATCTTGACGGCTGCTGGGCATGATGGCAGACTATATCACAGGAAGAGCAAAACTCTAGCAAATTATGTTATCTCAATATAAACCAATCTGGGAGGAAAAAAGATAACCAAATTTAAAATGAAGAAAGGGTTTAACAGACATTTCTCTGAAGAAGATACATATACACATATAAATATATGTTATATATCATATTTATATAAATATAATTTATAATAAATAACATATATATTATATACATGTCTTTGAAGAAGATACACACATAAATTTATACATGTTATACAAGCTACTGAGAGTATCACGCCCGCACGACAGAGCCTGGCAAGCTATCCGTGGCGTATTTGATATGCCAAGAACAGTAACAATAAGTCTCACAATGAGAGATGTTACTGGTGCCCGCTTGAACAAATCAATGAGCAATGTGATGACAGTGACAGTTATATAGTATATATATTTGATATATAATATATATAATAGCCCCGTTGTTCATTGATTTGCTCGAGCGGCACCAGTAACATCTCCATTGTGAGACTTGTTGATACTGTTTTTGGCATATCGAATACGCCACAGGGAGCTTGCCAGTCTCTCCAAGAGGAATGTAGGAATCGAACCCAGGTCAGCCTCATGCAAGGCAAACACCCTACCTGCTGTGCTATCGCTCCAGTCCAACTATAACCCAAAGATGGACAATAACAAATGTTGGCAAGAGAAAATAGAAATCCTATTTATGTTGCTGGTATTAAATGGTAAAGCAACTATGTTTAATGGGCCCTTGGAAGCTAAACATATGACATGATCCCGTAATTCCAGTCCTAAATTTATGCCCAAAAGTATTCAAAGTGGCTACGAGAGCACATTTGTACATTAAACTTCTCTGGAGTGCTATTCACAATAGCCACAAGGCGTGAAAAAGCCAAGGATCTGTTAATAGGGAAGCAAGAATCCATTAATAGAGAACCCAAGTGCAGCCTGCATATACAATGGCGTATTATTCAGCTACAGTAAACACGAAGCTTTTCTATCGCCTATAAAGTGAGGGAATATTCAGGATGGCATAAGGAAAGAAGACGCGAAAGAACAAAGTACTGTATTATTCCGCTTATCCGAGCAACCCAGAATAAGCAAATTACAGATACAGGAAGTAATTTAGGGAGTAGCAAGAGAGTTATTGCTTAATCGTTATGAGTTTCTGTTTGAGCTAATGAAACTGTTTTAAAAATAGACAGGAATGATGGTTACGTAACACTGTGAACATAATTAATGCCATTGAATTTTACATTTCCAATGGCATATGTTGTCCCCTGTGCACTGCTGAGGTGGCCCCCGTGACCTGCAGGACCTCAGGCCTACGCAGCCCCACATCCTAGAGACCTAGCTTTGGACCATCTGGCCCAGCTGGCAAGCGTCTGGGAGAGACCCCAGGCCCCCCCTGAGCACTGTATGGGAGCTGCCTCCCCACATGCACACTAAGGAAAGAATGTATTTTATGCGACAGTAGGCAACTAATCATAGAGAGAAATATATAATATATATATTTTATATTATATATATATATATATATATACCTGACTGGGAACATCTGTAAAGGCCACCCCAAAAGAACTTCATCCCTCTCGGAGAGGCCGGCAAGCTACTGAGAGTATCCCGCCCACACGGCAGAGCCTGGCAAGCTACCCATGGCATACTCGATATGCCAAAAATAGTAACAATGATGGTCCTCATTCCCCTGACCCTGAAAGAGCCCCCAGTACGCCACTGGGCTATACTAGAACGCGACAGGGATGAATGGAGATGTTACTAGCGCCCGCTCGAGCAAATCGATGAACAACAGGATGACAGTGACAGTGACAGTGATGTATTTTACCGTGATGTTTAAAAATTACTAAGATTCAAAACCCAGAAGATTGTATTATTCTCTAAATGGTAAACGGTATGGTTTATGAATCATAACGCAATTTCTTCTTTATTTTCTCAGTTAAGGAAGAAAGAGGTTTCAAGTTATAACAAGGCAAGGAAGAATCTTAAATGCATATGGCTAAGTGAAAGAAACCAGCCTGAAGAAAAAAAAAAAGCTACAGGGCTGGAGCGATAGCACAGCGGGTAGGGCCTTTGCCTTGCACTCCCCTGACCTAGGTTCAATTCCCAGCATCCCATAAGGTACCCCGAGCATGGCCAGGAGTAATTCCTGAGTGCATGAGCCAGGAGTAACCCCTGTGCATCACCGGGTGTGACCCAAAAAGCAAAAGCAAAAAAAAAGCTACATACAACAAACTTCCAACAACATAACAAAATTTTGGAAAAGGATAGAAATAATAAAGAGATTATTTATTATAATGGATAGGTAGGGCAGAGCATTTTTACCTTCTAGGTTCTTTATGACGTCAGAATGGTTGATAGACAGCACTAGGCCTTTGTCCGAAACCTACAGGACTCTAGCACCCAAAGAGTAAACTCCCATGTAAACCAGTGTTCCTAATATTGGCTCCTCAATTCTAACAAATGCAGTGCACACCAGTGGGAGATGTTAACAGGAGAAACTGCGTGGGCGGGGAAGGGATGTGGAAGCTCAGGACTTGCTGCATAATTTTTCTGTACACTTAAAACTGCTCCGAAAAAGTCTACTTTGAAAAGGCACACTTAAGAAGGCACAGAGAGGCACGGCTCTTTCTCCTCTTCTCATGATGCAGAAAGACTCTTCAACACAGCTTATAATTTGGCACCAGACAAAGCGCTGCTGTTTTTCGCTGGAGCCTTGCAGGCACTACTGAGTCAGCGTCGTTCGGGATCCCGGTACTCTTTCTTCGCTTCGCTTCCCCCGCCACCCCCAAGAAATTATTTTATGACCTAAATTTTTGTGTTCATCTACTCCCATCTAGAGAGTCTTCTTTGAAGAAGACTTTAGTCTTTAGAAATACTTTCTTGCACTTATGACTAAATGCCGGTCTAATTATAATTATGAATTACAGTGATATTATTATACCAAATTGCCATACTTCCTGTTTTATTCACTTCCTTCAGTTTCTATAAGGTATCATTTTAGTAGAAGCCTATGTTCGTTCTACATACCCTTTATATATTTTTATATATAGTTCTATAACTATTCTAGCATCAATATGAAGGACTAAACTGGAAAGCATTAATTGCCCCCAGAGCAGTAGCTTGGATACTTAAAAGCAACTTCGCCGGCTCCCAATTTTATTTTTTATTTTTATTTTTTAAAATTTTTTATTAGTGAATCACCGTGAGGTACAGTTACAGACTTATAAACTTTCGTGCTTGCCCATCCCTCCATCAGTGCCCATTCTCCACCACCAATGGTCCCAGAATCCCTCCTACCATCCCCACCCTGTCCTCCCCGCACCCCCCACCCCCCACCTCTGTGGCAGGGCATTCCGTTTTTCTCTCTCTCTCCTTTTGGGTGTTGTGGTTTACAGTAGAGGTGTTAAGTGGCCATCATGTTCATGTTCGGTCTATAGTCTACTTTCAGCCCGCTTCTCTCATCCTGAATGGGCCCTCCTAGCACCCTTTACTTAGTGGTCCCTTCTCTATCGGAGCTGCCTTTTCCCCAGACTCCCGATTTTATTTTATTTTATTTTATTTGCTTTTTGGGTCACACCCAGCAATGCACAGGGGTTACTCTTGGCTGTGCACTCAGGAATTACTCCTGGCGGTGCTCAGGGGACCATATGGGATGCTGGGAATCGAACCCGGGTCGGCCGCGTGCAAGGCAAATGCCCTACCCGCTGTGCTATCGCTCCAGCCCCCAGACTCACGATTTTAAATGTCCCCTCTCAAATTCCTCATTTTCCTTGGCATATTGTACAAACACCTTTAACCATTTGTTACCTTGGTCCTTGTCAGCTTCATCTGTGTTGAAAGTCTCTTTGCATTTTAATGTTACAGACTCTCCATCTGCAGTGATAACTGACTTTAGGTGACCCACTTTTGGTGAGACAATCCATTAGTGTATGGATACACGGCATAGTTCTTCCATGGCAACAAGTCCTGCCATTGCATACTCATAACCTGAGAGAAACTCCTGGGGACAGTCAGGCAATTGATACTGTCAGAGAATTAAAAGGACCCTAAGAGTCATTAGAAGTTACTTCCCTAACTTTCATTTCAACATCTGAGCAATTTTTCATGACGTTTTTCACTTGCCTCCTAAATGCCATAGGTAAAACAAGTTTGAAGGGAAGTTGGGGGACTGGAACAATAGCACAGCGGGGAGGGCATTTGCCTTGCACGCGGCCAACCCAGGTTCGATTCCCAGCATCCCATGTTGTCCCCTAAGCACCGCCAGGAGTAATTCCTGAGTGCAAAACCTGAGTAGCCCCTGTGCATCGCCGGGTGTGACCAAAAAAGAGTTGAAAAAAAGGGACGTTGGGATATGGGAGTAATAGAGTAAAAGTTTATGTGTTTGGTTTATAAAACTCCTGAGAGGTCACTGGTCCCCTCTCTCCTGCTTCCAAGAGCATATGAAAACTGTCCATTTTAAGAAGGCACCAATATCCTACAAAAGAAGGCAGCAAGAGTGTTATTTTTCCAATATTCATAAAAGACCAACTCAGTCTGAAAAATACAGGTTTAGCTTCTAAACCGCCCTTCCATCAGCCAGAATTGAATAATACTATATAAATATAAATGGTTAGAATTGAATACTATGTAAATGTAAATCTTTTTACTTATAAATATAAATGTTCCCTGGATCCTTATGGGAAAATCTCTCATAACAGATTGACCCACGTTATTTAAAGAAAACGATGGCTGATCTTTCTAAACCTGAAACCTTCCAGTTTCTACTTCTGTGAGAAATAAAATTCAACCTTTTTGGTGAGATATAAAGTAATAATGAAGAATTTAATGGACAGTGAACAAGGTTGCATAAGAAAACAGAGCTTTGTACTATGAATCTGATATTTGTTTTTTGTACGTTAAAATATGTTGTGAAAGCAATTATGATATATAAATGGAGTCTTGGAGAGGCACCATATGACATCATCATGGCTATATTCTTTAACAAACTCTAGGTCTCTAGAATCATATCTAAATATGGTTTATTTCCTTATTAATCTAAAAAGAGGGAGCATCATCAACTATTAAGCCTCAGTGTACTGCAAATCTAATTCATCTAACCTAAATAATATTTTAGTCCTGAAAAGGGTCAAATTACTTTCCTTTACTCAAGTTTAGAAACAAGTTGAAGTTTAGGATTAACAAATGTCAATAATATTCAAATAATGTAAGGACTTTGCTGAGGCCTAAAAGGATCAATATGTATCATCAGATCTCAAAATAAGCACATCAAAAGAGATATGCTTATAGAAAAGTACAATTAAATGGGGCACATTGTCCCAAAACTTTAAATGATGCTATGAATGATCAATTCCATTTCTATGAGACAATTCCCTTTCCTCATTACTTTGCATTAAGGTCCATCCGTTAGTTTGCAATTTCCCTAGTGACCCACCACTGATGACCACCAAGATAGTGTGGTAAATTGATTTTAAGCCCTGATGAGCATTCAGACCCAATGAAACCTCAATTATTTATAATCAGATTTTACTAGAGAAACTGCACACACACAAGAAAATAGAACGCTAAAATCCATAACAAATGTGTTTTGTTATTTTTAGTTTTGTTTCTCTTCCTTGACCTTCTCAAGTCCTTGGTCAGGCTTGATAAATTTCTGTGTATTTAAGGAACACATAAATTTTCAGAAACATCCTAAATTAACTATCACTTCCTTTTAAAAAAATAAGAGAAGGGGATAATTAATTTTCTTTTTTTTTAATTTTAAGTACAACACGTCCTCACACTAAGCAAGATAAAAATGCATTTGGTTTAATTAAGATTTCTGAAAGAGAGGGAGAGCAGGGTGCTTGCTTTGCACGGGACCAACCCGGGTTCCATCCCCGGCAACCCCAATGTGGTCCCTTGAGCATCACCAGCAGGGGCCCCTGAGTTTCCAGCCAGGAGTAAAATCCCTGAACACCGCTGGGTGTGGCACAAAATCAAAACAATACAAAATAAATAAAATTAAGTTTATTTTTATTTTTATTTATTTTTTGCTTTCTGGGTAACACCTAGCAATGCATAGGAGTCACTCCTGGTTCATGCACTCAGGAATCACCCCTGGTGGTGCTCAGGGGACCATATGGGATGCTGGGATTTGAACCCGGGTCGGCTGCGTGCAAGGCAAATGCCCTACCCTCTGTGCTATCATTCCAGCCCCAATAAAATTAAGTTTAAAATAATAATTTTGGGTCAGAGAGATAGTACCATGGGTAGGGTGCTTGCCTTGGATGTGGTAGACTAGGGTTTGATCCCTGGCACCCCATATGGTCCCCTGAGCACTGTCAGACGTGATCCCTGGGGGCAGAGCCAGAGCAAGCCCTGAGCACCACCACGTGTGGCACAAAAACAGCAACAAAAACATTTCTGCAAAGGAGAGTATCATCAACCCTAGAAAAAGAAAAGTTGTGTTTTTCCATTTTCCAGTTTCCCCTTTTGCATTTCCAATCCCAGACACTTTTATTGAACTCACTCTTGCGGTGAGTTATACCCAATGTATAACATCTCTCAATAAACTATTCAAATTTTGAATTGTTGAAGTTCTTCTTATTGTCCTTTTCCTCCTCTACCAACTCACTTAATGCAGAGATGCACCGTGACATTGCCTAAGAGCAACAAATACTGATCTGTCTCCTCACAAATCTATTTAAAAAAAAAAAAACCCGGTTAGAATCATAACCTGCTACTGAAGTTGAACAAACCATTAAGATATTTTTTTCTTTTTGAGATATCCATATTGGAGAGGGACAAAATTCTGATTCTTAAGTCTATGTTCTCTTCCCTACATTGTTTAAATTCTAAGAAGTGTTCTCCTAAATGAATTTTCTGTTTTAGTAAAGTATCTGAGTAATGGCCTTCAGTCCATTAGAGTACTTTAAAATGGATGTGCCAGACTCATACCGAAGTTAAATACAGTCCTAATTATTAGAAAAACCTCATCAAAAACAGTCTGAAGAAGTAAAAATGAACATTATCTACCAACTTTTGGTGTTTTGTGTCATGAATACAGAACAGGTAAGATATGACTCTAAGACCAGTTTCTTTGCACAGTAACAAGGAGTTCAATTCATTGCAGTTATATGTTTTATGTTGCTTCATTGTTTTAGATGTTTCAAGAGCTGGCTGCATGAAAAGCAGATGTTTGGCCAATGTACGGTATCAAAAAATTCAGATGGTTATTAATTTTTTTCTTTTTTGGGGGGGTCACACCCAGCAATGCACAGGGGTTACTCCTGGCTCTGCACTCAGGAATTACTCCTGGAGGTGCTCAGGGGACCATATGGGATGCTGGGATTTGAACCTGGGTTGACCGCATGCAAGGCAAACGCCCTACCCACTGTGCTATCGCTCCAGCCCCTCAGATGGTTATTAAAATGGTTCGACATCTGTGAACATGCGCAGCCAAATGCAAAGTTTTTATATCTGAGTCTTGGTTGTCACTTAAATCCCTGAGATACTTAGAAATGGCTAGAGTGGTAGCACAGTGGGTAGGGCGTTTGCCTTACATGTGGCCGACCTGGGTTTAATTCCTCCATCCCTCTCGGAGAGCCCAGCAAGCTACCCAGAGTATCCCGCCCGCACAGCAGAGCCTGGCAAGCTCCCCATGGCATATTTGATATGCCAAAAACAGTCACAACAAGTCTCACCCTGGAGACATTACTGGTGCCTGCTCGAGCAAATTGATGAGCAATGGGATGACAGTGACAGTGACTTAGAAATGGAAAATGAGGTCTTTCACTTCAGAAATATGAGTGACCACCTCACCAAGGATTTCAGTTCTCCCTTTAGCACCTGGATTGTTTCCTTCCCGGCTCTGCCCCTGACTCATGCACACCGACCAGTCAGTTACTCCTTGGCTTTTTCTCCCACCAGACTAAGAGAAAGCGGGAGCCTTGTCTGTCTCACTGACCAGAATAATCCTCCTTCCTAGCACACAGTAGGTGCTCATGAAACGGTGCTGAGTGAATGCCCAGCAGGAGGGACCCCAGGCTGTGGAGAAACGGGCACACCTGGCTCCCCAGGCCCCGTTCTCAGGCTAAGGGCTGTTGTTTACCTCGTACCAACCAGACAGCGGCTGATCTGGGCTGTTCATTACAATTCCACAGCACGGCCGGCTGGGAGGGCCTGAGTTGTCATTTCCTGATTAAGTCCTCTCTCACCGTCTTTGGGCTGCAATTCCCTCCCCCGCTGCCGAAGGAAAAATCAAAGGGGGGGGCGGTGGCGGCGAAGACACAAGAGGCTGGAGAAAGGGTCTCAGAAATAAAGGGAATAAACGGCCTGCAAACAGTCTTGCATCTCCTTTCCTTCAACCACCGCTCCCCAAACACCTGCTTCCACCAGGGGCACTTCTGGCCACGTCACTGAAATGAAGGATGACTCAGGTGACCTAAGGCTGCCCTCAGCGAGCTCACCGTGTGCTCAAAACCAGGAGATGGGGTCCTCAGAGAAACTTCTAGAAGGCAGGTGTGGGGCAGCATTCCACAGCAGGACCTTCCCCTCAGGCTCACAGGCAGTGAAGGCTTGTCAATCACAGCCCCCCCCCACGCCCCATTGTGAGGCCAGGAGGAGAGGTGTAGCCCCCGCCCCAAACGCACCCCCATCTCAGAGCCTCCTACCCCCAAACTAACGTCTAGGACCTAAGTGGAAGAACCGGGTATGGGGGCACCTTTTCCCTCTGAAACACAAGGTCCTGCTCCCGGGTCCATCTGCCTGTGCCACCCAAGGTGCCAGCATCCAGCTACCCACTTCCGGCTGCTCTCTGAGGTGGCTTCTTGTTTCTTCAGGCTCCGGCCAGCAGCTGTTGCTCTTCCCAGCTGGCGCAGGAAGGGCATGGAGGCCTATGCAGTCCTTTCACGGGGCTCTTTACAGTTCCGTAGTTGCATGTTACTGGCCTCGTTTGAACAGACAGGCAGTGTTCCCCTCACCCCCACACCACGGCTGTTGCCACCTTGGTCTGTGTGATGGGATAGACCGAGGGGTATGGTTGGTACCTGCGCGTTCCCCGAAATCTCTCCGGCCCCCAGAGAGACAACAGTGGAAAGCGCTCCTAATTGAGCGGTCCCGACCTGAGAACAAAACTGGTGAGGTTAGAAAGAAGGAGGCTCAAGACAACATATGCTGATCAAGAGCATCTTTATTACCAGTCATGCTGGTTTTATACATTTCTTAGCAGGGGGTTGGTACATGAGTTGTCAATCATCAGGGAAGTGTCTTCTCAGACCAAATAAGGAAAAGTTCAGGGTGTTCTTTGGTGGGCTACAATATTCTCTAAGAGTCGGCTGAGAAATAGTGGGGAGGGGGAGACAAGGGTTCATCTGGCAGGAACATCTGTCAGGAGGAACGTACAAGGTTTCGTAAGCTAGGGTATGGCTTTTAGTGTAAAGGAAGGTATTCTTCTCTACGGGCCCTTAGGGTCTCATAGTTAACTGCCCTGGGCTACTTTTACTTCTTGAAGTTAGCTATTTCCTTTGTCACAAGGGCACCTGTGCCTCAGGTTATACAAACACTGGTAATGGAATTTTCCGGTTGAGGGGCTCCCTTTTGTTCCTAAACAGTCCCCAACAGGTACCAACCCCCAATCTCCCGAGAGCACCCACTGTGTGCGGGACAGGTGGCACATGTCCTGCCCGGCCCAGCCGGGACATCCCGAAACACGAGTCTGTGGCTGGAGCAGCATCCGACCTGCCTGTGACAGGCCCTGGAGAGTCTCTCATTCCATCAAGGGCTATTGAAGGGCAGGTCTCACCCCGGAGTTGACATCGGGATTGAATCTTAAAGGATGACAGCGAGTTCACGGGATAGAAAAAAAGTGAGCAGAGAGTCGGAGGCAAAGGAAGCAATCACGGGTCAAGGCCTGTAAGCTGAGCGGGCCTATTATCCTGATAAAACGGCACATCGGGTCATCATTCTGCCTTTGGCAAAGGCTATTAGCAGGACAAGAGAAGGAGATGAAGAGGCAAAGGAAAGTTGGATCAGGGGGAGTCTTGTCTCTAAGATCAGGCGATTTTCTCCCACCGGCATTGAAAATCTAATCAACTCCATATTTCAAGACACACAGCGGCTGAGAGAATATTCGAGGATGGAGAAGACAAAGTCGAAAAACGTTTGGTAGATAGAAGGAACTTTTTGTTTTTACTGCTAAGTCAATATGATCATTACAATAAGGTTATTATAGACTAGTGCTGCTAACACACATCGCTAAGGATAATAAAATGAGAGGGGATAGGCCGTAAATTGATTTAGCAGACAGACTAGATGACTCAGGACTGTGAAACTCATGGTCCAAGGTGTTTGGGCTTCATTAAATAACGGGGGCCGACCACAAGCACTCAGAGCATTGTTGGAGCTTATAAAGTGCTCCGACATACATATCTTGGGTAAAACGCAAAAAAACTCTGGAAAGTGGGATGGTTTCATTTTGCAAAAGAGGAAGTTTAGTTTAGGGAACTACACTTTTTTTCCCCTCTGTTATTGAGCAAGCTGCTCTACAGCGATGGCACTAAACTGTCCCCCAAATATGAGGAAGTTAAAGTCTCCTACGGGTGACCAGAGGAAATCCGTGTAGTTTCTGTGGTAAAGGCAAGCATGAGGGGGTGTGGGTCCCAAGGAAAGTAGAGACAAGGGCCAGGATGATTGCTCCACAATTGGAAGCTTTCCTCATTGAGCTGGGGGAGAAGGCAGTGGGGGTAGAGAAGGGGCCACTAAGTCAATGATGGTTGGAGGGATCGCTCGGGATGGGAGATGTGTGCTGAAAGTAGACTAAGGCCCAAACATGATGGCCTCTCAGTATCTGTATTGCAAACTCTATTGCCTCAAAGTAGAGAGAGAGAGAGTAAGAAGGAAATTGTCTGCCACTGAGGTGGGGGAAGGGTGGGATAGGACAAGGAGGATACTGGGGACATTGGTGGTAGAAAATGTACACTGGTGGAGGGATGGGTGTTTGATCATTGTATGACTGAAACTCCATCATGAAAGCTTTGTAACTATCTCACGGTGATTCAAAAAAAAAAAAGTAAGAGGTGCTGGGTTTGTTGAAGCTTACATGGTTTGGGAAAGCTTCGTGACGTTTAACTGACTTTGCAGAAATAAATAGGTGACATGAATTTACCAAGAAATTATCAGCGAGCAAAAGATTTACCTGGAACTTGAACCCAATATCCTGTGTGCAGTTCTCTGTTCCTTCCTTCTGCGCCGGGGACCAGCTGTTGAATCTTGCCGATGAACTCCACTCCCTGTCTTAGTCACAAGTCTACCTGTTGTATTTTAAGCAGCTCAAAATATCCCATTTCTTCTTAAACCCGTTCAATTTTCTTCTTTGAGCATGAATCACTGGGTGCACTTGAAAAAAAAAAAAACAAGAGTGGCAGCAAAACAGGGCTTGGAAGAACAGAGTGTCGCGATAGTTCTGACAAGAAGAGATGCAGGAGGCCATAACCGAGGCAAAAAAAATAATGGAGAATCATACACTCCACCTGCTCCTTTCACTCTATAAATCTTTCATGAATGTTCATGCATAGGAGGTACCGGACTTGGCTCCAAATTAGTGTGAAAGTGAGGGAAAAGTGCAGGACTACAGTGATGCTGGAATTTCTTCCTTTGTGTAAACGGTTGTTGCCAGTTTACCAGGCAGAGAAATATGTTCTGAGGAGGCAGGTGTGGAGGGGAAAGTGTTGAATTCTGTTTGGGGCATGTTGAACAGGAGAGGCCCGAAGGGCAACGAGGTGACGCTGTCAGCTGGAACAGAGAGAGGATTCGGGCCTAGTTCACAGACTTGCAGACGGCTGAAGGGATGGATGGGAGGAGGCAGGAACGGGCTCACATCCAGGGTTGCAGGAGTGATGACGGGGCCAGAAGCAGCAAGAGAACTGATAGGAATTGAACACGGGTGAAATGTCACCAGCCTGCTCCCTCAGCTCCTGAGGCAGGCTTCCAACCCTGGAGCAATCTTCCTGGCCCTTGTCTCTACTATCCTTGGGTGTTAGTCTCATATTATGGTATTTTCTATTTCACAAGTGAGTACAGTCATTCTATGTCTGTCCCTCTCTTCCTGACTCAATCTCCCTTAGCATGATGCTCTCTCTCAGTGACGTCCGCTTATAAGCAAATTTCATGACTTCAATCTTTCCTAACAGCTACATAGTATTCCGTTGTGTAGAGGTACCCAAGTTTCTTGAACCAGTTGGCAGCTGGGATAGAGGAAGGATCACTAAGTCAAGGATGGTTGGAGGGATCAATCAGGATGGGAGATGTGTACTGAAAGTAGATAGAGGATCAAACATGATGGCCTCTAAGTATCTGTATTGCAAACCATAATACCCACAAGTAGAGAGAGAGAGAGTAAGAGGGAAATTGTCTGCCATAGAGGCAGGGGGAGGTTGGGATGGGGGTGGGGGGAGGGATACTGGGGACATTGTATTGGAAAATGTACACTGGTGGAGGAATGGGTGTTCAATTATTGTATGACTGAAACGCAAACATGAAAGCTTTGTAACTGTAGCTCAAGGTGATATGATAATAATAATAATAATAATAATAATAATAATAATAATAATACGAATACCTCTTATTGTCTAGTTCTCCTTCTTGGAGAGCCTGGCAAGCTCTCTAGAGTATCCTGCCCACACGGCAGAGCCTGGCAAGCTCCCTGTGGAGTATTTGATGTGCCAAAAACAGTAACAATGATGGGTCTCATTCCCTGACCCTGAAAGAGCCTCCAATGTGGCACCATTGGGAAGGACGAGTAAAGAGAGGCTGCTAAAATCTCAGGGCTAGGACGAGTGGAGACGTTACTGGTGCCTGCTCGAGCAAATCGATGAACAATGGGATGACAGTGATACAGTGAATAACAATAATAAAATTATTATTGTGAAACTCCAAAGTGACTTTATGCATGAGGTACCCCTTACCTGCTTTCCTCCATTTGGGGACACCGTTATTTAGTTGCTACCCTGTAGTATTCACCAAACACAGGGTGCTGTTTCCATTAGAGGCTGTGTTTCTTTACTTTTCCTGAACAGAAGGTTTTGGAAAAGTGGAAACCGCCATTTCCCCTTGGTCTCCAGGCTCTCACTTCTCTGTCTCATGCCGCAGCTGACTCTTCTCATTTCTCTGACCTCTCAACTTCAGCAGGATGGGGTGGGGGGGAGGGTGTTGTTTTCTATCTTTAGTCAATCCTTAGGTGGCTGCATGCAATCAGAGAACTGTAAATATAGTTGTGTCTCTCCCTCTCTGCCTCCCCCTTTCTCTCCACCTCCCGTTCTCTCTCTGTCCCTCCAGAATTATCTTCAGCCCTGACCTCTCCCAACCTCCAGATTCACTTATGCAACTATCCTGACATTCCCCCACTGGTACGTCTGGTTCATGGGCACCTCGAATTTAATCTGTCCAAACCAGACCTCCTGATCCTGCCCTCCCTGGCACCTCCCCCTGCTTCCAGCACTCTCCCCTGTCTCAGTACATGACATGGCCTTGATTTTAGTTTCGCAGGGCAGGAACCCCAAAGTCACCATCGCTCCCTCTCTCCTCGTCTCGCACATAGCACCTGTCGTCTGTCAGCTCGCCTCTGAAAATGGCTTGGCAATAGGTGGTCAGGAGGCCAAGAAATGCTACACCGATGCTTTATCCCATGTACTGTAAAACATCATCGATGTTTCCAGATTTGATGATCGTCCTCCTTCTTATCCAGAATCCAACCACTGCCCACCACCTGTGCCATCATTTCTGGCCAGGACTATTGTTCCAGCCTCGCAACTGATCTCCCTTCTTTTTTCCTCTTGTTCCCTTAGATCTAATCTCAGTACATCAAGAGGAATCCCTTTAAGCCTGAAAAAAAAAATAGGCTTAGATCATATCACTTTCAAGATGAGAGTCTTCTGTTGGTTTCCATCTTGGAGTAAAACTCTAAAGACTTCCAGGAGCAGCAAGGCCCTGTGAGTTCCGGCCTCCACTGCCTCCTTCTCTGACCTCCAACCCGGCTCCTCTTCACCCCAGACATCTCACTCACTCCCGCCTTAAAGCTTTGTACCAGCTACGTTTACAAACTCTGTCCCTACCCGGTCCTCAGGCTGGACTCGGCTCCAACAGCCACCGACTTCCCCACAACACCTCCCCTCCCCACCTCAGACACACTAGTCCCACTTTTTGTGTGCAACCATCTGACACGTGTCTCGTTTCTCCCTCCACTGCCAGGTAAGACCCAGAGGGCAGGAACGAGGTTCTGTTCTCTGAAACCTTCCCCAAGTGAACAAGAAGAACAGGCCTAACACAGGGCAGGTGTTCAAAGGTTATTTACCAAACAGACAGAAAGAGAATCTCTGAGCTGCATTATAATATGAGCGTATACAGTTACCGCCAAGGTAAAATTAAACTATCACTATATCACTGTCATCCCATTGCTCATCGATTTGCTCGAGCAGGCACCAGTAACGTCTCCATTCGTCCTAGCCCTGAGATTTTAATAGCCTCTCTTTACTCGTCCTTCCCAACGGTGCTGCATTGTAGGCTCTTTCAGGGTCAGGGGAATGAGACCCCTCATTGTTACTAATTTTGGCACATCGAATACACCACAGGGAGCTTGCCAGGCTCTGCCATGAGGGTACGATACTCTCGGTAGCTTGCTGGTAGCTTTTTATAAAAAAAAATAAGCAAAAAAAAAAATGTGAGGTGGCTAGCCTCAGCACTATTATTCCATGTTTGCTTGATCTGTTGGTTGGTTCAGAATAGGGAGTTTTTCCTCAGTCCTGTCCAGCCCCTTACAGGCATAAGAATTGGCAACTGCAATCTATGGCTCAACGTTCTTGATAACGGGCAGAGTTCTTGTCACAGCCACGGAGGTGATGGTCTTCATGGCCTTCTCTGCCATCTTGTACACAGATTTTAGGTATTGGTGCTGATCCTTGGTAGTGTTGTACGCCGAAGAGACTAGGTCATACGTGGAGCTGACCAAGGGGAGGTTGGCCACCCTGGTCACCACACTCTGCAACCAAAATGAAACCGGATTAGGTACATATGTCTGACACTGACCAACTTCTCAAGAAGTGCTGAAAAGGGGCCAGAGAGATAGTACAGTGGGGAGGGCATTTGCCTTGCACACGGCAGCCCCGGGTTCAATCCCCAGCATCCCATAGGGTCCCCCGAGCAGCACCAGGAATAATTCCTGAGTGCAGAGCCAGGAGGAACCCCAGAGCATTGATAGGTGTGACCCAAAAAGAAAAAAAAAACATGCTGAAAAGTTTTTAAGTTTGTACTGCAAGGTTTTTGAATAAAATGTCCACTGGGGTTAGGCCCAGATTGACATGCCCCTGGGACTGGTTTTCCTGAGTGTTCCAGGACGGCAGAGCCCGAAAGGCTGCCGCTCTCACTCTGGGCCCTTTATTATTAGATTCTGCTGTTGTGCCTTTCGACGTGTTCAACTGTAGAGCTGCCGAGAAGGAAGCCATTAAGGAGGAGAGGAGAGGAGAGGAGAGGAGAGGAGAGGAGGGGAGGGGAGGGGAGGGGAGGGGAGGGGAGGGGAGGGGAGGGGAGGGGAGGGGAGGGGAGGAGAGGAGAGGAGGGGAGGGGAGGGGAGGGGAGGGGAGGGGAGGGGAGGGGAGAGGAACCCCACCAATCCGCTCTTCTTCACATCAGCCCTCATGATCCCCAAAATAACTTCTCTGAGATGTCCCTGGGCTGGAGCGATAGCACAGCGGGTAGGGTGTTTGCCTTGCACGTGACCGACCCAGGTTCGATTCCTCCATCCCTCTCGGAGAGCCCGGCAAGCTACCGAGAGGATCCCGCCCACATGGCAGAGCCTGGCAAGCTCCGCGTGGCGTATTCGATATGCTAAAACAGGAACAAGAAATCTCACCATGGAGATGTTACTGGTGCCTGCTCGAGCAAATCGATGAGCAATGGTATGACAGTGACAGTGACAGAGATGTCCCTGTTCTTCCACTCTGCCCCGTATGGGTAAGGAGGAGGTTTTATTCTTCTCCCCAGGGAGCAGTGCCCTGTGGCTGAGTAGCTTCCTCATCGGGTCCAAGCTGAAAAGCCCACAACACTTTCTCTGAAGCATCACTTTCGCCTTGCTTTCTTCCCACTCCCAGCCATAAACGTTTAGGGACTTCAGAACCACCCGCTTGAGACCCGGCTGGTGGCCAGAGAATTTGGGTGTTTGAAAACTGCCGATGGAACAGTTGTGCCTTAACGGCAATCCCAGAAGGTCCTCAGCCAATCAAGGCTGAAGAAAGCCGAGGCCAGCATTGAGACGTTATTGTTTTTTAATCGGCAACCTGCTGTTATCTGGAAATTTCTGTCTTTGTAGCATGAGGAATGAGTGCAGCTTGGGTTTACGGAAATTGGACAGATTTGCCTTAATTTATTTATTTTATTTTTTTAGGCCCTTGATTGTTGAGTTAAATTACTTGCTTTAACTCACTCAACTAATTATATTTACTGAGCAACTACTGTGACTTAGGAGGGTATGCCGCTGAGTTCCTGCCAGATTCCTCCATTTCAATGAAAACATTAAGCAATCAGAATCCAAGGCCAAGTTATTTTTTAATTAAGAGTGGTGTGGGGTTCCCTGCACAGCCAAGTCTTGAGCAAGGTATAGTATAAAGGAGGAAAGAGAAAAGACAGCACTTGGACGGTGTGCAAGAAGTTTTGTTTGTTTTTGCTTTGGGGTCACTCACACCCGGCAATGCACAGGGGTTACTCCTGGCTCTGCATTCAAGAATTACCCCTGGCGGTGCTTGGGGGACCCTATGGGATGCTGGGAATCGAACCCAGGTTGGCCATATGCAAGGCAAACGCCCTCCCTACTGTGCTATCTGCAAGAAGTTTAAGAACCTCCAAAGAGAATCTTAGGCAACACCCTCCCTCTTGGCTTTCAGCTAATTAACACCGGTGCTATCCTGAGAGCCCTAATTGGGTCCCCACCCCACCCCTTATCTTGGGTCTAAGTCCCCAAACCCGGAACAGTGTTACTGAGCAAGTGGTGATGTCTCTAATTTTGTGCAAAAGATGCTAGGTCAGCAATTCATTTTCTAGCAAGAGCGACAGGACGAGAAAGGAAGAGCCTTTGCAAGCTGTGCGTCTCGTGGGAGGAGGCGATTCGAGAGAGGACAAATGTTTCAGTTTGAAAGTACCAACGAAGGCAGTTGGAGCTGCTAAAAACTTCAGGTCAGTGAAAAGTGTGAAAATCCCAGAAATCCTTTTAGCCCAACCTAGTTGAGAAGCAGCAAAATCCCAACAATCTAAGTAACAACCCTTGGTCCCTGCCAAGCCTGTAACTAACGAGGTTAGAAGTCTTCCAGCTCTCTCTCTCTCTCTCTCTCTCTCTCTCTCTCTCTCTCTCTCTCTCTCTCTCTCTCTCTCTCCTCTCTCCTATTAAAGGTACTATTATGAACTGGCTAGGAATCATATTATGGGCTGAAATGCACTCAAAATGCATTTTCTCTGGGAATTTAACATTCTGAATGATTCGGGGTAGCATTACATTCGTTCCCCTGAGAAGTCCTCCTATCTCTGTGAGAAATACGGATACACTAAGAGAAAAATGAGAGTTTCCTTCTCAATCCTCAATAGCTGGCTGATGGAACATCTCTAGGATTAACATTTTTCTTATGTGAACAGAACCATTCAGGGGGCCCAAATTGTTAAAACCGAAACCAAGCACAAAGAAGCACAAGTGTCTGGGTGAGCCTCCAGCATTTCACTTCAACTCTGGCAGCAAGAAAACAAAACCGCATAATCTAAGGCTCACGCCCAACTCTCTGAAACCCTGTATCTGCTAGTTCCTGTGTGGTTTGTCTACTAGAGACTGCCGGGCTGATTGGGGGGTAGTTTGGAGGAGGGAGTGAAAGGTAGCAAGGAGGTGGTACAATTAATTGATCCGTGAGCCAGTCCTGTCTTAGTGTGGTGGCTGGAAGACAGCGGAAGGTGGATCCGGGCTCTGAAATGCCGTCATTTTGATGTTTGAATTCATCTTCCTGCTTGCAAGACAGGATTCTAATAACTCGGTGTCCAAGGCGAGATTCAGCAGCTCTTCTGAAAGGTACGCTTGTCCTTCTGCACACACTCGAGAGATCTTGAGCAGTTTTATCATTTGCAGAATGTTCTCTGTAAGTCAGATTTAATTAAAAAGAAGCCCCCGGGCGTGCTACATATGATTTTTAATATTTGGGTCCACCAGCGAGGGTCGCTGAATCCTAACGCCATGGCGCTCTGTGTGGATGAATTCGGGCTCCTTAGAAATGAACGAGGAGGTTGGTTCCTGGCCTCGCCCCGCACACAGCCAACTCACTGGCTGCTGAGCCCTCTCGGGGAAGGATGGGGTGAGAGATGGGGTGATTCCACTGCCGCACGGTCAACATTGCGTGCAGAGTGGAGTGGAGGGTCGGGCTGGAGGGCAACGCAGCGACAGACACTCGTGCCTGAAGGTCGGGATTGCTCTGCTAGCTCACGGCTCTGCTTTCTTTTGGGAGTTTGTGTGTTCCGTTGACAAAGCGCAAGAGAGGAGAAATCATTTTGAGGAGGGCATTGTGTTTGTCTTCACCGGTAGCCCGTGCCGTCCCCTTAAGATTGACTCCAGCTCGGGCTTGGAGGCTGCACATAACATCTCTAAGGCTCCCCCGCACACCTGCTTCTGAACACGAGGACCGAATACACCCACTGAAAAAGATGGGATTTACATACCTCGAATTAGGCGCCGTTAATAACATATACATGTGTTCATTTGCACCTGGCTAAAAATATACATTCCCAGATGAATGAAAGAGAAGGAAAATGTTTAGGAGCTGAAACGCCAGGGCAACAGGCTGCCCGTCCTTCTGGGTCAACTGAGGATAGGAAAGCTCGGGGTGAAGAATCTTTTCTTCCCCCTAACTGTACTTTCATACACTGCTCAGCTCCTGAGAGGCTACATTTTTGGTTTTCTTACTTTTGATAGGGCATTTGCCTTGCACACGGCCGACCCAGGTTCGATTCCTCCATCCCTCTCGGAGAGCCCGGCAAGCTACTGAGAGTATCCCGCCCGCATGGCAGAGCCTGGCAAGCTCCCAGTGGCATATTCGATATGCCAAGAACAGTAACAATGAGTCTCACCATGGAGACGTTACTGGTACCCACTCGAGCAAATCGATGAACAACAGGACAACAGTGCTACAGTGCAGTGCTATTTTTGATTTCAGAACAAACATTTTGCTTTATAAGTCCATTTTGCTTTATATAACCCAATATTTCTTCACAACCTATGTCTGGATAAAGTAAATTTGGAGTGAGCGTCTTTACAAAAGGATACACTATTATGTAAGGAACGTGCTGTAAATAGAGATCCATTGGAGTACATTTACATTTTCAGGTTTTAATATTCTGGCTCATACCCTTTTCTTTTTTCTTTTTTTTTTTTTTGTTAGGAGGGACAGCACTCTGTCATTAAACAAAACTACCTTCTTAGAATGAACTTTGAGTGACTCCCATGTAGTAAACTGTAATCTTATTCTCCCCCAAATTGTGATGGATTTTTCTCTTTTTTAAAATTTCTTCACTGAGGCAAAGGGGAAGGAGATGACCAATTTGTTCAATATGAAGAACTATCACTATTGCTATTCTAATATCCTTTTGAATACCCTCCACATCTTAGGACCTGCTGAAAATCCCTTTTATTATTTTATTTCCATTGTACTTTGCCTACCTCCCAGGGATAGTGCAAGAATAAATGAATTAACATAGATATGATGTGGCTTAGGGAAAAGGCAGTGTGAAGGCAAGAGGGCATCATTAGTAATTATTTCTTTGAACCTTAATCATTTTCTTACCTCCTCTTGTACAAAATAGATCCCAGAGACTGCCAGAAACTATTTATTTTAGAGCCCTTTCTTCTGGAAGAGCTGAAAATGATCCTAGTTCCCACTTATTTTTTGATTCCCGGAGGTTAATACCTGCTGGTGTTGGTGACCCGCCGATAGGTTTGCATGTCTAAACTTGAACAGAACTTGCCTTTTCTTTCCTACATCAAGAAAAGTCCACAATTCTACAGAAATGGGTCATTAAGTGTGATTCCTTGGGGATTTCTTAAACAAGTAACAGTTGCTGCTGTATTAGTCATAGAGACCATCTTTTTTTTCATACTCATAAGAACAATCTCAAAATTTGGTCAAGAATATTCAGGACCTGGGTCATTTAAATCAAAAGAGAGAGTCATTTGGGCCCTCTTTGTCTCAAATACTTGCCCAACAATATCTTAATCTATAAGGAGACAACAAAGACAGTTGTGTCTTATTTTCTTTTTTATTCCCTTTTTTTTTGCCACTTTATAATTCTCAGTAGCATAGACTCTTGGGAGCGGGAAGGTTGGGTCACACCTGGTGATGCTCAGGGGTTACTCCTGGCTCTGTACTCAGGAATTACTCCTGGCGGTGCTTGGGGAACCATATGGGATGCTGGGGATCGAACCTGGGTCAGCCGCATGGAAGGCAAGTGCCCTCCCCGCTGTGCTATCTCCTCAGCCCGGCATAACTTCATTTAACTTAAACAACACTTACAAACATTACTGGGCTTTTATTATATATCACGCCCTATGGTAGATCTTGAGAACCAATTTCTCTACACTAATATTAATAATAGGTTAGATTAAGCTTGTGCTAATAGGAATTCAATAAGTATTTTTTTGTATCTTCAATTATGTAAGATGCATCTTATTTTTAAAAGCAAAGAAAACATCCAAGCATGAAGAAAAATTGAAACACTGGCATGATTACTCCCTCAATCCTCACATTCTAGGTACAACAGTTGTTTTTTAATTATCATATCCATGCCTTTCTATGCATTTATTTTGAAATACCTATAAGGTGCAGGCAAAAATAAGACTTTGAGTATAAATAATTCAGCATGGATCTAAGAATGAGACCATCTCCTGAATAACCACAATATCATTATTGTACCTGAAAAGAACTAATTCTTTCATTTCATCTTTCATTTCAAATTAACAACTTGCCCAAATGCTACCTTTATTAGTTCCCCAATTATCTTCCATGGCTTCACACACACAAAACACACACACACATGTACACACACACTTTTTTTTTTTTTTTGCTTCTTGGGTCACACCCAGCAATGCACAGGGGTTACTCCTGGCTCTGCACTCAGGAATTACTCCTAGCGGTGCTCAGGGGACCCTATGGGATGCTGGGAATCGAACCCGGGTTGGCCGCGTGCAAGGTAAACGCCCTACCTGCTGTGCTATTGCTCCAGCCCCTTTTTTTTTTCTTTTTGGGTCACACCCGGCGATGCACAAGGGTTACTCCTGGCTCTGCACTCAGGAATTACCCCTGGCGGTGCTCAGGGGACCATATGGGATGCTGGAAATCAAACCTGGGTTGGCCTCCTGCAAGGCAAATACCCTCCCCGCTGTGCTATCACTCCAGCCCCAATTTTTTTAAAAAAGCTTGAATTATGTGTCTCCATTAACATTGGGTTTGATGGTTTGATGGTTAGGCCTTGTAGAAAGGCCCAAGTCCTGAGTTTGTTTTTGTCTCATGGTGTCACTAAATTTATCCCTTCATCCCCATTAGCATCTTCTCGAGAGGCAACTAGTGGTTGCAGCTCTGCTTGCATTTAAGCTGGATCCGAGCTCATGGGATCCATGGAATTCACTCCAGGGGTCTCCACCTTGGAGAAGCACCTTTTCCCCCATTGCAGTTAGCAAGAAACCGGTGTTCTCTTTGGATTCTGTTTATACCCCATTTCCTGATAAATATCCATCCTATGAGTGGTTTTAGATGATCATCTTTGGCTAAGTCAAGTATCCCAGTTAAGATTCATATATATTCTGTGTACACATGAAACAAGACATAGACGTACAAAGAAAAAAATTGGTCAGTAGCAGCAAATAGGTGTTGAGTGCTTCCATCCGGGTAGCAAAAGTAGCGATAATAATTCAGTAGACAACACTCACTTCGTGCTTACTGTGGAGCCTAGAGGCTGCGTGGAACCAATTCTCTCCATATTGTCACTTGTCATCCCGTTGATCTTCGATTTGTTCGAGCGGGTGCCAATAACGTCTCCATTTGTCCCTGTCTCGTGCTAGTGTAGCCCAGTGATATCTGCTCGCTCCAGGAACAGGAAGAGCCTCAAATGGTTCATTCAGGATTTTGACGAAGCAGTATGACCATCTCGTTGGTGGGCGGCCACCATATTAACTGGAGTAAATTACTCGGCCTTTTGTGCATTAGTGTCTGGAACTATAAAATGAGAGTAATGATGGATTCCCAGCTCGAGGGATTGGTTTGAAGATCAAATCGTCTCTATACATACAATTCCTGAGATAGTGCCCGTGCACGCATTCCTTCCTCATTGGCTTTCCGTACCAGCACCAGGAAGTAAGGGTTATCACCCTCCTTTGCAAACGTAGAAACGGAGGTAGAGAGCGGTTAAGTCCTTGGAGCAAGGTCACTTTAGTAGTGTGTGGTAGAGTATGGTAGAGTATAGACCGAGAAAGTCTGATTCTAGAACACTCTAGAGACTGACACATGTGATGAGAAAAGACGTGTGTGGAGAGCAGGAACTAGGCTCACTCCCCACCACCCTTGGTTTATTTTTTATGCAGACATGTATGAATTTTATTAGCTACTTGTAAACCTTTTTTTTTTTTTACTTTTTTTTATTGAATCACTGTGAGATAGACCTTTGCAAAGCTGTTCATGATTGGATTTCAGCCATACAGTGTTCCAACACTCATTCCTCCGCCAGTGTACATTTCCCAGCACCAGTGTCCCCAGGGTCCCTCCCGTCACCCCCCCATCCCCCACCCCCACCCCCCACTCCCCCTGCCTCTGCCTCTCTATAGCAGGTACGCCTCTCTCTCTCTCTCTCTCTCTCTCTCTCTCTCTCTCTCTCTCTCTCTCTCTCTCTCTCTCTCTCTCTCTCTCTCTCTCTCTCTCTCTCTCTTTCTCTCTCTCTCCTTTTGGGCATTGTGGTTTGCAATACTGATACTGAAAGGTTACCAAGAATATCCTTTGGGTTTTAATTTAATGGAAATTTAAGTGAAGCGTTCCCAAAACATTGCAATTATATAGCTTAAGCCTCTGTAGATGAAATTCAGAAAACATAATCTTGGGAACTGAAAAAAAAAGGTAGGAGAGCAATGGAGCAACCGGAAGGAAAGAAGAAAGTGGAAGGAATAACACGTGAGGAGAATTATGAGACTTCAGCGCCTTGGGACCGAAGATGACACTTTGATATAGTCATGGGGGGGTGGAGTGGGAGGGAAATTGCTCCCATTTTTCATTCTCCTGTGCCATATCAGATTTTACTACAAAAACTCAAGGGTATGGCCAATGGCAGATTTATAGGCGAGCACATGGAACCGCGTGGTAGGAAATTTCCCCGGCTGGTAATCTCAAGCACTGGCCTGTTAGGGCACTCAGTGGCTTCTGCTCTATACAACGGATGCAGAGAACTCGGACAAACGAGGGCATTGGTTTGTCTCATTAGGATTAAAAGCATTCCCTGGGCTGCCTCGTTCACTCCTCCTCTTGTCCTTACAGAAAACCCTCAAGTGTAATTTTCTAGAGAACTAAAAATCACGATCACGAAATCGCGTTAATCATCGATTTCTCGAGCGGGCTCAGTAACCTCTCCATTCATCCTTTCCCTGAGATCTTAGAAGTCTCTCTCGGCCCTCCCAATGATGTCGCACTGGAGGCTCTTTCAGGGTCTGGGGGATGGGATCCAGCTTGTTACTGGATTTAGCATATGAATACACCATGGGAAGCTTGCAAGGCTGTCCCGTGTGGGCAGGAAACTCTCAGAAGCTTGCCAGTTTCTCACAGAGGGAAAAGTAGGCTACAAGATATCGATAACGCAGATAGCGCATCTGGGAGCTCGCTTTTAAGTCTCTGGATGTTGGCCATTGATGGGATTACACATACCTGGGTTTCTCTGCTGGTATCTTCATGTGTGAGGCCTGTTGAACGTGTGGAGAGGGGCTTCAAGCACGGCTGTAGCTAGGTTTTGGTGGTCTTCAGCCACCAGGAGCTGTGCTCGGGGTGGGGAGGGAAGCTGGAGCCCACCCCCTCCGAGGGGCCCTGGGGAAGACAGCCAGGCGTGCGGGCAAGAGACTCTAAAAATAGATTGGAAAAGAAACTTCCGATATTAATATTGTTCTTATGCATTTCAACACTCTGTTAAGTTGGTCCTGCCTTTTCACGTGTGTGTGTGTGTGTGTGTGTGTGTGTAAACCAGCCTAATTGATCAGCTGGTCTTAAGTAATACTATTTCACTTGTTTTTCTATACACCTCTCAGCCTCCTAAAAGAACCCTGGGCCTACTGTGGCAGCCTACACATGGTTTATGATTTGGGCCCTTTGTCTGGTTCTTCGTGGGAAAATACTGCAAACAAACTGCTGAGAACCGGTAGGAACTCCGTAAATAATAAGTGGAAGGTTCTCTTGTTAGACATGATTTTAAAGGGGAAAAAAAAGCTTCCTAAATAAGTAGGAAATATTGCAGAGGAGGTACACAAGCAGGAAGCCATGGCCCTGGTTGATTTGTAATTTGAATTTTTTATTCATCGTTTTGTAAGTTGTAGGTGTTTTTTTTTTTTCTGGCACCATCTGGAGTAAAACATGAGGTCAGAGTAGGTCCCCTCCCTCAAATAGATTTATTCTACAGTATGGATTACTGAATCCAAGGGCTAATGCACATGATCTGGCTGCGGGCGGGGGGGGGGGGCTGGCTTTGACCCCCATCACACTATGGTCCCCTGAGCACCTCTAGGAGCAACCTCCAACACTGACTTGGGAGTAGCCCCTGACCACCCCCAGGTGTGGCCTCAAAACCAGACAAAATAAAATAAGGGCTATTGAATCTGTTAAGACAAACCGGAAGCTCTAAACCATACATCCAATCTCAGACAATTATTGTGTTTCCATATATCGTATCAGCCCTTTAAGTCCGTCATAAATCCACCGATACCCACCCCACAGGAGTTCTTAGGAAGGTGGAGGCAAGCAGCAAAGACACGCTTAGGAAAGCTCGAGAAACCCTCCCTCAGAAAAACAAATGTTCTCAGCACCCACCCACACGCTCCGTTATACAAAATGTGCAGTGTCCAACTCCCAGCATCTGTCCACACACAGCCGCGGCAGGGAGAACGGGCTGTACGTGGAGCGCTGTCAAAACACCAACCTTACGGGGCTGGAAAGAATTCTCACACACGAGCTCACTGGATCTGGCTAGGATCCCTGAGGCAAACAGACCACATGTGTTGCCTCTCGTGTTGCACCGCCTCTTAGTGACTTGTTTGGCTGACCTCCTGTCGCGGAATGGGCATTCGCGCCAAGGGTCTCTCTCTCACCGGGCTTACCCGGCCACAGCGCCCAGAGACGTACCTGGGGCCACTGGAACTACCTACCTGACACGGAATGAAAATATTGAAACCTCTCTGGGCCTCAGGGTCCTTCTTGGCCAAGTGTGAGGTTAGACCACGTGCTCGGCCCGCGTGAGGTTAAACCAAGAGTCCTTGGGGGTCTGGGGCAAATTCTTCAGTGTCCCCGGGTCTGAAGACAGAGGGAAATGGCATTTTCTGTCATTTCCTTTTCCCCCCCATCTCAAGACCTTCCCCCATTCTCTGTAGCCCTAAGAGCGGGCGTTGGCGTCACAGATCACGATGGGCTCCTCGCGGTGACCCCAATCCTAGAGTGCTTTTGCGCCTTGCTTGTGTACCTCTGGGCCGGTTCTTGGCTCCTCCTGCCGGGCTGACTGACGCCCCCCCTGATTTTGCTCTCAACTGCCCTCAACCTTCCACAGACGGCAGGAGACAGACCCCGAGGTGCTTTCTTATTCCTCCTGGGTCGTCCCGTGCATCTCACGGGAATAAATAACACGGATGGACTTCCTTGAGGCTGCGAGAACGTGTCCTTTTGATGAGGTTATCCCTCTTGAAGGACCCATGCCCTCCACCTGATTTTTCATTATTTCTAGTTATTTTCTTTAATGTCCCTGAAATGTGAAAATTGGAGACTCCGGGTGGGCTGCAGCACCAACACGGACGCCCGGCGGTGAGAAAGAAGGTGGCTGAGGCCTCTTCTTTGCGGGGTTGGGGGGGCTGGGGGGCTTTTTGCATCACCAGCGTGGCACAGATTTGCATGTTAGTGTTTGCTTCCGAGTTATCACAAGGGTGGGTGACATCTGCTGCCAAGTACACCAACTCCATGATCTGCTCCCCAATTAATTCTGGGCCTCTCCAGAAAGCCAAGCCAAACAAAATTCTCATGCTCCATGTGGCAGTAAACCAGCGTTTCCTCAACACCAACTGTCAGGCAGTGGAACCTCCAAGCCAAAGCTTTGCTTCCCAGTGTGGGCATTACCCCTGGGCCCCCTGGCCTTTGGGCCAAGTTAAGCCAACACCTGAGTGTGGGTAGATTGTGGCCTCGGCAACCAGCGAGGTGAAATTTTGATGTCTATAGTAAGGGGGAGTGTGTGTGTGTGTGTGTGTGTGTGTGTGTGTGTGTGTGTGTGTGTGTGTCGGGAGATGGGCCATACCTGGTGATGCTCAGTTCTTCCTCCTGGCTCTGTGTTCAAGGATCACTCCTGGTGGAGCTCAGGGGACCGTATGGGGTGCAGGGGATTAAACCACAGTCAGCCACGAGCAAGGCAAGCGCCCTCCTTGCTGGGAGCCCTGCAAGGGCTCCAAAAGTCTTGATTTCTGTTTTTCATAAAACAAAAAAGGAACCGTTGGGGCTGGAGCGATAGCACAGCGGGTAAGGTGTTTGCCTTGCACTTGGCCGACCCGGGTTCGAATCCCAGCTTCCCATATGGTTCCCTGAGCACCGCCAGGAGTAATTCCTGAGTGCAGAGCCAGGAGTAACCCTTGCACATCACCAGGTGTGACCCAAAAACTCAAAAAAAAAAAAAAAAAAAAAAAAGGAACCGTTGCCTTTTCCCTGAAGAACAAGGACTCAGGAAGGCTCAGACGAAGCATAGAAAAGGCTCCTGCATGCCACTCACGGAGAGGCTGACAGAGGAAGTGGCTCGGGGAATCAGGGGCCCCGCGCTCGCTCGGGTCTTGTCACTCTTTGAATTCTGTGCCTGAGTGTCAGTCGGGCTGGTGAGTGGTGTTCCGGCATCTCAGAGAAGCGTGTCGCTCGCTCCGTGGTGTGTCAGGTCACTGAACCGTGGGAGATAACACCGTCGAGGTCCGTGTTTGCTTCTCACCCTGCGGATGACTCACAGTGCCCCGTCCACTCCCTGACCTTGAGGGAGATGGAGAGTGTCCTCCGGCACTCGGCGCCAGGAGGGGCTGAGGGAGGCGCGCACAGCCGGTCTGGACGCAGTTCTTTCATCTTCGAAGAAATAGAAATAAGCAAGAGCTCATTTAGTAAAGGCTCATGTTGGTCACTCTGTTGCATGGGGTGAGGGGGTGCAGGGCACACACCCTGTGGTACTCAGGGCTGACTCCTAGTTCCATGCTCAGGGCTCGCTCCTGGCTCTGTGCTCAGGGCTTACTCCTGGCTCTGTGCTCAGGACTTACTTCTTGATCTGTGCTCAGGGCTTACTCCTGACTCTGTGCTCAGGGCTTACTCCTGGCTCTGTGCTCAAAGCTTACTCCTGACTCTGTGCTCAGGGCTTACTCCTGGCTCTGTGCTCAGGGCTCACTCCTGGCTCTGTGCTTAGGGTTTACTTCTCGCTCTGAGCTCAGGGCTCACTCCTGGCTCTGTGCTCAGCACTTTCTCCTGACTCTGTTTAGGGCTCACTCCTGGCTCTGTGCTCAGGGCTTATTCCTGGCAGTTCTTGGGAGAGCACAGATGATGCCAGGGATGGAACCATGGTCAGCTACCTGTAGATAAAAGCCTTAACCCCTGTGTTATCTCTCCCGTCCCTGTTTCACCCTTTTTTATTTAAACCCTTCGTGTGGAATTTCTGGTCCTGGGTCAATACTATTATTCAATGGAATGCAAGTGCATTTTCCACCCAGATACTGTGTGATGTTGTATCTTGACATTTGGTACCTTGGACACTCGGCATTTAAACACTCAAGCGAAGACAGAGTAGGGGACGAGTCCAAGAAAGTCGCTCCCTGAAGTTTGCTTCCGGGAACCCGGAAGACTGGGCCCTCGCCTGGCCAAGTCCCTCTCCCCGGGCACCGACACGTGACTTTATTTTAAAATGCGAGAAATGCAGCTTACAATGTGAGAGAAAGTGAGGCTTACGATGCAACGGGCTTTGTCTGCTCGCATTACCTCCTGCAGCCAGGGGTCCGAGAGGTGTGATTCTACAGAGCTGAAGGGGCCACGTGGTCCCAGTACCAGTGGAATTGCCTGTCTGGTTGCTTTCACTCGTTGTTGGTCCACGGTCTGCAGAGAATGCCTCAGTCCTTAATGTGGGGTTTACTCTGGTGTGTTCACGGTAACCAATAGCACTGTCGTCCCTTTGCTCATCGATTTGCTTGAGCGGGCACCAGTAACGTCTCCATGGTGAGACTTGTGACTGTTTTTGGCATATCAAATACGCCATGGGGAGCTTGCCAGGCTCTGCCGTGCGGGCGGGATACTCTCGGTAGCTTGCCAGGCTTTCCTAGAGGGGCGGAGGAATCGAACCCGGGTCAGCCGCATGCAAGGCAAAAGCCCTACCCGCTGTGCTATCGCTCCAGCCAAGGATAATCAATCCCCCCACCCTGCCCCCTCGGGCCCCTCTCCAGGGTAAGTCAGAGAGAGAGAGAGAGACGGAAGAGAGAGAGAGAGAGAGAGAGAGAGAGAGAGAGAGAGAGAGACAGTTCCCTCTTCCCTGAACAGGCCTTAGGAAGACTAGGATGAAGAGTAGAACAAGAGGAGCTGGCAGGAAGTGGCTCCCCGGGGCCTCTGTGCAGGATCCTTCTAGAAGCTGGCACAGCCGCAGGAAGCAGCAGGTGGCCTGGCCACGAGGGCTATGAGTGTCCACCACTCCCAGGCAGCCATGGAGGACCAGGGTCTCCTTC
This sequence comes from Sorex araneus, assembly GCF_027595985.1. Taxonomy (NCBI): domain Eukaryota; kingdom Metazoa; phylum Chordata; class Mammalia; order Eulipotyphla; family Soricidae; genus Sorex; species Sorex araneus. Next base: position 95,843,108 of record NC_073307.1, read on the forward strand.
CCCAAAAGTCTGTTTTGCAAAAGACGGGACTAGAGAAGGCCCCTGGAGAGCGTTGCCACCCCCCCCCGCCCCTCAGCACCCGCTCTGGGGGGCCGGGAAGGAGGCACGTGGGCCCTGAGAAACCTGCTCTTCTCTCGCACCCCTGTGGCCCTCAGGCCTCTGAGTCAGGCCTGGGGGTCCTCGTGTTTTTCCAATGCCACGGTCTCTGGTGTGGGTCCCACACCATCATTCGATTCAGACCCCATCTCTGATGGTCTTTGGGGTAAGGCCCTCCCTCTATCTGGCTGAGACAGGGCCGAGCTGTCCCCGAGGGAGGGGCCTGACAAAGGCAGAATGCCACAGTGTACACCAGAACCCCCTACCTTGGTTATTTGTAGGGTCTTGCAGGGCATTAGTTAGTCTCTGGACGCCGCCCGTATCACTCTATCACTGTCATCCCGTTGCTCATCAATTTGCTCAAGCGGGCACCAGTAACGTCTCCATGGTGAGACTTGTTATTACTGTTTTTGGCATATGGAATACGCCACGGGGAGCATGCCAGGCTCTGCCATGCGGGCGAGATAATCTCGGTAACTTGTTGGGCTCTCAGAGAGGGGCAGAGAAATCCAACCTGGGTCGGCCGCGTGCAAGGCAAACACCCTACCTGCTGTGCTATCACTCCAGCCCCTGCGTTTATGACATTAACCAAATTTATTTAAAATTAAGAATTCAGTTCTTCAATTATTTTAACCAGGAGACTGGGTCTGGCACGTGACCTAAACCATATCTCCAGGGGGTAGTCACGATTGCTACTGGCTCTCGCTCGGAGATGAATTCCTGATGGGCTTGGGAGAACTATAGACGGTACTGGGGAGTCAAGTAGCTTCATGTAAGTAAAGCTTTCCAGACCATTAAAGGTATTTTTAAGAAGCCAAAAGCAAAATCTTGAACAAATGCCATTACTCAATCCCGCGGGTGCAGACAAAAAAATGTGCCCTCCTAATGCAGCGAGTTTTCATGTGCTGCTGTTAGGCCCAATCTTTCTTATTTTGCACTTACATTATGACTGATTTCAAATAACAACCGAGGCGCAGAGGCTTCTGTTTCTATGCCAGAGCTTCAGCTGTCCCTTCTTGCACGGTGGCATTCATTCGCAAGCCGGTCTGGCCCTGAAGGAGACCTCAAAAGTGGCCAGGACTTTTACTCTTTCCTCCCTACAGACAGATTGTCCGCCACCCAGGACAAATCTGCACCCACCTTGACACAAACTGAGAAGCCTCCGTTTTCTTCAGTAAAACTAGGAACAAAGGCCACAGCCTTTTCGGGTTATGCAACTGTGAGTCAGATGTTTGCAAAAGTCCAGGTAAAAGTTGATCTGCACCGGATTGTGTGAGGGAAGGACTTTTTTGTATTTCCAACTTACGGCCGTTTTGAAAAAAGCCTGATGAGCCGCTTCACCCTAGACTGCAGTACGTAACGTTCATTTCGCGCGTATTTTAAAGTCATAGCAGAGTATTCTGCTTTGGGGGTGCAGTGACGCCTTGTAATGTCAGTGTAATTTCTGCACCCATTACTTGCGAGTCAAGGAAGCGCCGTCAAGCGTTTCTGTTTCACTGCTGGGCTCCTTTGGGCGATTCTCCGCTCACCACAATCTCTCCCCTTAGTCAACCAAGGGTGACAAGACCCCCCCGAGGGTCTTAATTCCAAGCGACAAGTTTCATCTCTCTCCCAGATCCCTCCCTGCGAGCCGGCATCACGTCTAGATTTCTCGAATCGATCATGTTAGTGTCAATCTGACTTCGCTCCGGTGACCTCGTCATCTTCTCGGGCCTGCGGGACATGAGCCCCCCAGCTGGGGCCTTGCTTCAGCCCTACCCAGTTGGAGCTTAAAAAAAAAATAAACAAAAAAATTCAGGCTGACCCCTCTGCGCAGTGGAATGTGGGGTCCGACCCCAAATCGGGGGCTCTACCCCAACCTACCCATCCCCCACACCGTGCTGTCGTGCAAAACGTCAGAGGTGCATTTGCTGTTTATGGAGCATTTGGGGTGACTTGTTACCTTTGGGGTGACTTGTTACCGGAGGCAGAGGGAAGGCTGTCGTGAGAGGGGGGGTGTGGGTTTGACACCTCCTCCCTGCCGGGCAATACCTGGAGACCTTTGGGGTTGTCACAGCTTGGAGCTGGGGGTGCTAGTGATACCTAAGGACGTATAGGAAAGCCCCCCGCAACAGACTTAGCCGGCCCTCAAATGTGGCTAGAACCAGGGCTGAGAGGCCGGGCTGGGGGGGACGAAATAGTAACCGAAAGCTACTGGCCTGTCCATGCTGCTCCCTCGAGGGACAGAGAGTCCCGCTGCAGTGAGGGGAAACAGCCGGGCCAGGCGGGCGGCCAGGGTGACAGGGCATGGTCTCAAAATCCAGTCAGAGCCCCAGAAAAGCAACGCCGCCCTCCCAGGCCTGAGCTCTGGGATTTGATACGGGGGTTGATTTCAGGTAAATCCGGTCAGCCTCGGGCTCGGGGACCAGGCAGGATCCCAGTGGCTGGAACTGGGATGCCTCAGAGCCAGGCCAGCAACGGGAGGGTGACCCACCCGAGACGATGCCGTTGGCAGAGCGTTCAGCCAGCTCCGGCCCTCCCCGGGGAGCCGGCTTAGCGCTGAGCCCACAGCTCCGAGGGCTGGCGGGAGGGGGCAAGGCCGCCAGCCAGAAGCAAGCCAGGCCCTGACCCTGGATTCTGAAAACTCACAAGATAAGATCCAGGATAGATGGCGAGAGGCCCTTTGGGGCGTTCATCCTGCTAGCGGCACCAGCCGCCTTTGCCCAAGATCCTTTCCTCTCCCGCTTCGGAATTTGCAGAGATGTTCTTAAAGATCAGGGTTGGCGCCTTCTAAGCCCTCGGTCCACGTCCCTGCCCTTTCTGGACTCCTAGCCCTGACTGGGGACAAGGTGACTTTCTCCCCCCCCCCCACTCCCCCCCACACACACCCGCCTGCCCACCTCACCCGCTTCAGAAACAGGAAAGAAATAAACCGCCTCCACAGCCACCCACACCCGCCTCCCTGCGAGAGGCTAAAGAATCTGAACTGTGGGCTGCAGAGTCGCCCATCCATCCCCGCCACCACCTGCCCCTGCCCCCTCCCCCCCACCCCAGAACTGAGCCAGGAGTACCACCTCGGCGGCCAAGAAACAAACCAACCCGAAAAATTAAGTCAAATTAAATGACACTGCTTTCTCAAAACAGAATCTCAGTTCTATTGGCGTGTCACCCTGAGGTACACGCTCTCTCTCTCTCTCTCTCTCTCTCTCTCTCTCTCTCTCTCTCTCTCTCTCTCTCTCTCTCTCCCTATCCCTCTCTCTCTTCCTCTCCCTCTCTCTCTCCCTCCCTCCCTCCCTCCCTCATTGTCTCTCTACCTCTCATTCTCTCTCCCCCTCATTCTCTTTCTACCCCCTCACTCTCTCTCCCTCCCTCCCTCTCTCCCTCTCCCTCTCTCTCTTTTTCTCCCTCTCCCTCCCTCCCTCTCTCCCTCTCCCTCTCTCTCTTTTTCTCCCTCTCTCTCCCTCCCTCCCTCCCTCATTGTCTCCCTACCTCTCTCTACCTCTCATTCTCTCTCCCCCTCATTCTCTCTCCCCCCTCATTCTCTCTCTCCCTCCCTCCCTCTCTCCCTTCCTCTCTCCCTCTCCCTCTCCCTCTCCCTCTCTCTCTCTCCCTCCCTCCCTCCCTCCCTCTCTCTCTCTCTCTCTCTCTGACCTTTTAATCCCTTTGTTATTCTCTGGATCTGCTCCAAGTCTAGCCTGGCGGTGCAACCCAAATGTATTTACTAAATATATCCCCCCTCTCGTTGCGTGGCCCCCCCTTGTTGGCCGTGGGGGGCTCAGGAAGGCGGGTATAGAAGAACACACAGGGTCTGCTGGTTTTGATCCGTCTCGCTCTCCCGTCTCCATGGAGATGTCAGTCTCTGCGAAGTTCCTGTCGAGGGGGCGCCATGTTCGGAGTGGAGTGGAAGCCCCACCGCATTTGGGTTGCCCTGCGAGCATTTCCTCCGTGACCCTCCCCTAAAGACCACCGAGTCCAGAATCCGATCAAGCGGCTCTGCGGGGAAGCTGGCTGTGAATGAGATGCTGAGAGAGCCCGGCTCGGCTCCAGGGCGGGCATTAGGCGCTCATGAGGGTTTTTTTGTTGTTGTTGTGAGTGGCTCCAGAACAAAGTTCCTTTCTGCAGAAAGGGATTTATCCGACTGAGTGCCTTCACTTTGCGGCAACTAGATTAATTTCATTCCACATCCTGCCTCTAAGTAGGAAAGTAAACCGATTTGCAGCAGGCTAAATGGCGATGTTGATGTAGCCCGTGTCAGCGGGAACTATTCCGAGCAGATTAGAGTGATCGCGGCCGGCTTGCTTCGGCGCCGACAAGGCGGTTACATGTGCTTGGAAAATGACGGATTCGAGGTACAGGAGGGCTAGAGGTGTAGGCTCCCTCTGGGGCGGGTGCTTCGCACATGTGTGTCCTGGGTGCAATCCCCAGCTGGTAAAAATTATACTCTGAGCATTAATGCGGTGGGCCCGATAATAGCCAGAATCACTGAACCTCCGAGCATGACTTAGGAGCCTCTCAATAAGTAGTAGTAGTAGTAGTAATAATAATAATAATAATAATAGTAATAATAATAATAATAGTAATAATAATAATAGGGATGGATCAATAGCACAGCAGGTAGGGCGTTTGCCTTGCACACAGCCGACCCATGTTCGATTCCCAGCATCCCATGTGGTCCCCCAAGCACCTCCAGGAGTTAATTCCTGAGTGCAGAGCCAGAAGTAATCCCTGAGCATCACTGGGTGTGACCCAAAAAGCAATACATAAATAAATAAATAAATAATGCCGTTTTAATAGACGGGGGGTGTTGCTGAATGTGAGAGAAGGCAGAGAGTCCTCAAGCTTATCCTCCAAGCCCGTGTTCTCTCCTGAACACGTTATCTCACTCGTCTCTGCCTCTGCTGGCTCTCGCTTTCCAGCTCATATTCCCTCTCAAACACGAATTCCTTTCCTTCTCTGCCCTGCACCCCTCAAGGCGCCCATTGCATCTTTCTAAGTGAGTTTCATTCCATTAAAAACTATCATGCAGATGGGCTGGAGCTATAGCACAGCAGGGAGGGCATTTGCCTTGCACACAGCCGACCCAGGTTCGATTCCCAGCATCCCATAGGGTCTCCTGAGCACCGCCAGGAGTAATTCCTGAGTGCAGAGCCAGGAGTAATCCCTGTGCATCGCCGGGTGTGACCCAAAAAGAAAAAAAAATACCGATCATGCAGAGCTGGAGCTATAGGGCAGCGGGGAGGGCATTTGCTTTGCACACACCCAACCCAGGTTCGATCCCCGGCGTCCCAGAGGTTTTCCTGGGCACCACTAGGAGTAATTCCTGAGCACAGAGCCAGGAGAAACCCCTGAGCTTGGCTTGGTATGACCCAAACACCAATCAAATAAAATGAAATGATGGGGCTGGAGCAATAGCACAGCAGGTAGGGTGTTTGCCTTGCACCCAGCCGACCTGGGTTCGATTCCCAGCATCCCATAGGGTCCCCTGAGCACCTCCAGGAGTAATTCCTGAGTGCAGAGCCAGGAGTAACCCCTGAGCATCGCCGGGTGTGACCCAAAAAGCAAAACAAAAATGAAATGAAATGAAAAACTCTCTTGCCCCTTCACTAAAAATCAAATAGAGTATTCTTCGCTCTACTCCAGCTCAGACCACTCTTCCATTCCTCGGCATTAGGGGGGAAATTCCATTTTCTCCTGTCCCCCACCACTGAGACAGGAGCAGGGATGCTTGTCCCCTGCCCCTCTGAGGTGTTCGTGGGCTGGCCTAGACAACAGATTCACATTAGGCAGATTTGCAGGCGACAAAGAGCAAGCAAGGACTCTGGGGGCTCAGGGAGCAGACACTCATCGGCTAACCTGGATTTAACCCTTGGGACCCCATATGTCCCTCTTACCCCTCCCCCCCCCCGGCAAGCACTGCTAGGAGTGATCCCTGAGCACAGAGCCAGGAGGAAGCCCTGAGCGTCGCCAGGTGTGGCCCCCATTAAAAAAAAAAAAAGTCAGGGGCTGGAGCGATAGCACAGCGGGTAGGGTATTTGTCTTGCACGCGGTCGACCCAGGTTCGATTCCCAGCATCCCACAGGGTCCCCCGAGCACCACCAGGAGTGATTCCTGAGTGCAGAGCCAGGAGTTAACCCCTACACACCGCCGGGTGTGACCCAAAAAGCAAAAACTAATAATAAAATTAATAAATTAATTTAAAAAAATTAAAAAACCATCATGCTGCAGAAGTAGCTGTAAACACTCCAGAAAAGGGGCTGCTGAGAGGGTTATTTTCCAGCAAACCGGTGGGACAAAAGCCTCAGGCGGCCAGGACAGGAGGCGGGCATGACAGTCCTGCTCGGGACAATCCCCCCGTCCTGCGGCCGGAAGCCCTGGCAAACAGCTCATCTCTGGGGACGCTCCTCCGTCTGGGGAATCTTCTAGATCAGCCTTTCTCAGCCCAGGGTCATACAGTGCTGGTGTGAGTGCCCAGGATACCCCAAGCGACCCCCGGGGATGCTCCATCGCATAAAGGGAGGGTCTCGGCACCAGACTAGGGGGCCCCTGGGTAGGACAGGGGGCGGCCCAGGAAGGAAAGCCAGGCCCTTGGGCAGCCTTGCCCAGGGTGGCATCCGCTGGAGGGGGTCTGTCCTGGACCTCTCGGGGGGGCCGGGGGCCGGAATGTGGGGGGCCCACACTGTGCCACTATCTGACATGGGTGAATTGTGGTTCACCTGGCACCATTCAAGGTGAGGCACGGCCCCCCCCCCGTGGGCACGGGGGTGCACCCCTGCTCAGCTCCGCCTTCTTCTCTACCCCACCCTGTCCCCTCCGACTCCGTCTCTTCTTCCTTCAGAGACTCTCCAGCCATTCTCTGCTGCCGGGGTCCCTCCTTTTTCACCCCCCACAACTGCCAGCTTCCTCCCAGCTGGCGCCTTCCAACACAATCAGGCCACAGGAGGAAATTTCTCCTGGTTTCTGTCGCTGGCGGGCCCGATGGCCCGTCGTTCTTTTCAAAGGAAAGCGCTTGTGGAGATGCACCGGCCGGCCGTGTCGCCGGGCCATTATCGGGAGCCAACGGGACAGAGCGAGGGGGAGAAAAGGCCATTTGTAAGCGGTAACGTGCGCGCCAAAGGTAAATTCTCGCTGCACTCGGTGCCTTTGGCGGCTTAAAAAGGCAGCAGAATGATGCATAAAAGTTCTGTGAGATGCAGCCCCGCAGTGGGGAAGAGAAGTGGAGAAGTCGGGAAGGACCCTCCCCGCTTCAGAGTGGCCGTGGGCCCCAGTGCGTGGCCGGCCCCGCCAACTGTGTAACCCCCCCCCAGCCGGGGCCTCTAGGGCTACCCCACCCTCCTCCACTTCCCGGATCCTCCCCTGCTGTGGCTTTTCCCGGCACCTACATCCAATTCACGAGCTGAGGATGCCAGAGGATACAGGGGAGATGTCCAGGGGCCAGACTGTCCTGCGGAAGGTTTTCCCCACAGAAAGGGGTCTTGGAGATGGAAATGTGCTTCCTTAGAACAACATAGGGGTCCCGATGCCCCCAAACAGAACAGGGATGATTGTACACACTCACAGGGACACCAGCCTCCTCTATCATATCTCTCTCTCTCTCTCTCTCTCTCTCTCTCTCTCTCTCTCTCTCTCTCTCTCTCTCTCTCTCTCTCTCTTCTTCTTCTTCTTCTTCTTCTTCTTCTTCTTCTTCTTCTTCTTCTTCTTCTTCTCCTCCTCCTCCTCCTCCTCCTCTTCCTCCTCCTCTTCCTCCTCTTCCTCTTCCTCCTCCTCCTCTTCCTCCTCCTCCTCCTCCTTCTCCTATTCCTCCTCCTATTCCTCCTCCTCCTCCTTCTCCTCCTCCTCCTCCTTCTTCTCCTTCCTCCTCCTCCTCCTCCTCCTCTTCCTCCTCCTCCTTCTTCTCCTTCCTTCTCCTCCTCCTCCTTCTCTTCCTCTTCCTCCTCCTCCTCCTCCTCCTCCTTCTTCTCCTTCCTTCTCCTCCTCCTCCTCTTCTCTGTCCTTCTCCTCTCTCTCCTCCTACATCTGAAACGTTTTCAATTTCAAACGAACAAAGACGCCATCCTTGGCCCTGAGTTGGGCATCTCCCAGGCCAACTGCTCTCCAGCCTCACAGTTGCCCTTCTTGGCTTCCCAGCTTAGCTTGATTCTGACCCACTGAGCCCAGCGGCCCTCGAAACTGTCTGTCCTCAGACGGTGCCTTGCTGCTGCCTCGTGGCTCCGTGGCCCCCCTTGGAAGGAATTGCTGGTTCCTTCCAAGTGGAATGGAAGTTCGAGTGTGGGGTTCTCGGAGGCTGCAAAGCACCACGTGTTTTTTTTTTTTAAAAACACATTCCAAAAAAAAAAAAATAGTCCTTGAACTGTTTTATGATTTTAATACTCTGGCTTTGGCAGAACATCCTTTTTAGGACTCATCTCGAAAACGATTAACCATACCATTCTTGCCAAGTGCATAATAGGTGCTCAATAATTTTTCAAAAAATAAACGAAGTCTCTCTCCACTTTTGAGGGAGCAGAGACGTCGGTCCCTGGACGCACATGCAAAGCGTGTCGCTTCCCCCCACAGCTGCTCCTGCGTCCCTGAGATGTGGTGGGGAAGGGGCACGTTTCGGGGGAGCACCCGGGCTCGGTTACGGGAAACCCCGCTGAAGTGAGCAGATTGTGATTTTGTTTATAGTATCTGACACCCGATTATTTGAGGGATCTATTGTTATCGTGGATCAAAGCTGTGTTGCTCCTAGAATAGGAGACTGGCTCGGAGCCTTTATGTCTCGTGCCAAATTCTCGAGGCTCCCTCTGCTCCCCCTTTTCTCGGCAGCTCTGCTCCCTCCACCCCTGCGCCTGTGCAAACTCTCATGCAATGTGGTCCTGGCACAGACCCTTAACCTCCAGCTCCAGCCAATTTCTCAAGCAACGCCCCCGCCACCCCCTCCCCACTTCATCTGGCAGAGTCTTCTTGTTCTCCGACAGGGCACCCTGAAATTGGGAGCGTTCAGTGAGTTCAAAAGGGAAATGTAAAATTACCTGGCCCGGTTGGTATTTTTAAGAGCTCTTATACACTCGGATGAGAGCCCTTGTACAAGCCCACTTGAACTCTTTCTTAAGATATGCTAATATTTTTTTTCTCCCTTTGATTGAACTGGAGCGATAGCACATCAGGGAGGGCATTTGGCTTGCACGCGGCCGACCCGGGTTTGATTCCTGTCTCTCTTGGAGAGCCCAGCAAGCTACCCAGAGTATCCCACCCGCACAGCAGAGCCTGGCAAGCTCCCCGTGGCGTATTTGATATGCCAAAAACAGGAACAACAAATCTCACCATGGAGATGTTACTGGTGCCTGCTCGAGCAGATCGATGAACAACGGGATGACAGTGACAGTGTGACAGTGATTGAACTGGTGACCTTCTGGATAGATGACTAGGTATTACCTCTGGTGTGTTTGGAACAATTCTTTGTTCGTTTGTTTTCCTTCTGGGTCACACCCAGTGATGCTCAGGGGTCACTCCTGGCTCATGTGCTCAGGAATTACTCCTGGCCGTGCTCAGGGGACCCTATGGGATGCCAGGGATCGAACCTGGGTTGGCTGCATGCAAGGCAAAGGCCCTCCCCGCTGTGCTCCTGTTCCAGTCCCTTGGAACGATTCTTGCCAGAACCGTCCTCCAGTGTAATTAGCCCCGAGGAGCACCCCACCTCCGGCGGGGATCCCATTAGACAGCACAAGCCCAGCAGAATCCCGCCTGATCCACGCTCCAAACTATCTCGAAGAAAAACCCCTGGCATCGGGAGGGCTGAGCTGAAACGGGTGATGTGTGAGTTCTCTCCGGAGGGCGCATTTGATTTGTGCAGGGACCGACGCACGAAGGCGGCGGTGCTCCTGTTTGAAAAATGAAAGCAACTCTGTTTTTCTCAGAACTCCGCTTATGCAATGCGGTGGCCGTCACAGGCCCGGGTCGGCCAAAACCAAAAGAATACACTAGAGAAGCCTGGATGTGTCCTCCCAGGAACGCCTCGAGGTCAGGCCCCCACCCCGCCCCCCCTGCCTCTCCCCCCCACCCCTTTCCACGGAGGCCTGAAACAGCAGAGGGTGGAGGGAAGGAACATTCTCCAACAGGTCCATCACCAAGAGGGGTAAACTGAGGTCGGAGCAGGAACTTGAAGACTGCTCACTCTCCCCGTCTGCCACGCCCAGGGCGCCCACCGCAAAAGCCAGACGGTTCTGCAGCGAAAACCATTTCCTGCGAACTGCTCGGCTAGCCTGCCTCGTTGTGTTCTCCCTCCGGCTGGGACCCATCCCGACTGTTTATGAAACCTTATATGAATAAAAAGGAGGCGCTTCGTGCCTGCCATTCCAAAGGTCAGCACTCCCAGCTCACGACAGAGAGATTCTCCATTGCCCCCACTCAGGCCACTGAGGGCTGGAACCTTCCAGAAGAAAGTTGGTCTGATTTTTCTTTTTTTGCCGTTCAACCTCATTTATAAGCTGCTGGTGGATTTAGTGTGCAGAGATGTGTCATCGATACAGTAATTTCTCGTTATTATAATAACGTTCTTCCTTAATTGCAAAAACATTTCTGACCTGAATTTATTTTTGTCAGGCCTGCGTGTGCAAGCAGAGTCTTGTTTGCCTCCGTGATGTATTAATAATGTATTAATTAGCTTCCCGGTGATGCCCAACAAGAAGCAGAGAGGATTTATTGAAATCAGGAGCCCTGAAATGAAGCTCACACTTGCTTAATTATATTTTCAGGGCTTGCCGGAGCATTAGGTAGTGTAGCAAAAATTGAGGCCAGCGTTTGAGAGACAGAAGATGCTACGCGATTAATAAAACATTTGTTTAGCCCCTACTGTGTACAAAGTCTGGGAAGTAAAGGACAACAAAAATGGGCCAATTCTGTGTTCCAGTCTTGTTCAAGGGCGGTGAGAGTGAAGGCACACGCGTGCGCGCGTTTGGGCTTTCGCAAACGGCTCAACTGCTGTCGCCGAAACCCTCGAGATGACAGTGTGTGACAGGATTGTTTTTTCTTTCATCAAAATCAGTAGCAATTTTATCTGATTCAGCCTAATACCAAGGTCGAGGCTCCTGAAACATCAGACTCTTACTTTCCTTGTTCCTTCTTTCTGTACCAAGCCATTCCCTGCAAGGCAGAGCTGCTCATTACTAGAAACTCAGTCGATGGTCAGTGCGGGCAGAGATCTGGCTCCCGGATTTTGTATTTGTTGCATTTATTTTCCTAGGCGCAGAAGCAGCGCCGGTTCTGTCGCCTTGGCGGGGTGATGCTCTCTGACACTCTCTGCGGCGTCAGCCCTGGGCCCCGTGACGACGCGCCCAGAGGGAAGTGGCCGGCTCGCTGGGCACCACTGCTCCCTCTCCCCGGAGGCACAGGCCACAGAGCACTTTGCTTTGTTCTTGAAATGTTTATCCAGTGCAGAGAAAACTGGATGCCCCGTGGTGATGCCAGTTTGCCCCGAAATTAAAGTTCTGAAAGAGGTCGCCCATATTCCCCTCGGTTCGGTTCCTTCAACTTTGGTCTAATATATCCACTGAGCACCTGCAAGCAGAGAGGCAAGGACGTCTGCGTTCATATCGACACAAAGCACGAGCAAGCGCTGCTTCATCGCAGAGCTGACTCCCGTCCTGCTCTCCCCAAGCAGGGAAGCGCCGTGGTTAGACCCATTTTTTTAAAAATTTTTATTTTATCACCATGTGGAAAGTTACAAAGTTCTCAGGTTTATGTCTCAGTTATACAATATTCAAACACCATCCCTTCACCAGTGCCCATATTCCACCACCAAAATCCCCAGTATACCCCCCACCCCCGCCCCCCACCCCAACTGTATAACTGATGAATTTCACTTCATTTTTTTTTACCTTGATTACATTCCATATTGCAAAACAAAACTCACTATTCTTGCTGGAGTTTCCCCCCAAGAAAGACAGCCCTACTAAGGAAGCATTCCCTTTTCTAAAAACTGAAAACATACAATCTTTTAATGAAAAACCAATTATCAAATGCTTTCTTAGTAGGGTTAGACCCATTTTAAAGATGAGGACACTGAGGTCAGAGAGGTGAAGTAAGTTTCTAAGGCCCCCCACCACCCCATGAGCCAAGACACCAACAACGTCTCTGGCTGTCCTGGGGAACCAACCGGACGTCAGGGCGCAGAATCTCTGCTCCCAGCCTCCCAAAGGCGGGAGCACAGCTTAGCAGCGCCTCCCCACGCCCAGACACATTCTCAGCCCAACTCTTATCACCCGCCTGGCTGCAGCCAGGAGCTATCAGGAAAGCGTTTGCTCCTCTTCCCCTCCCAGATAACACATCTAAATTCGAGGAAAATCGGCAGAAGCCGGCGCAGCCAGCAGTGACTCATTCACACCCTCCTCTCCGTGCTCCTGCGGGGGGCCCCCTGCCTGCCCCGAGCCTGTCAGAGGCGTCCTGCCGCACGGGTGCGGCTGACCGCAGCTCCTGCTCCCCCCGCGGCTCCGCTCAAGGAGCTGCTGGCTGCAGCTGCCCGGCTCCGTGCTGACGGTGACCCCTCTGCCTCCCTCCCTGGCGTCCCCAAGGCCGGCAAAACAAGGTCGCCCCGGTAAAAATAAGGAGGAAGGAGAGACTGGCTTCCCGGCCCCCTGGGCACATCCGTCAGCATCTCCAAACCTGACTCCGTGGATGGCTGCAGGTCTGCAGGCATCTGGGAGCTTTTTTTCTTGGGGGGGGCTGCCTCCTCAGGAAGACAGTCAGCCAAGCCTTCCAGAGAGCAGGGAAAGCCAGGGCCCGAGAGACAGCCGGCAAGCAGGGCACTCGCTCTGGGCACAGCTGAGCGGGTTCGGTCCCGGGTATCCTAGATGCTCCCCCAAGCATGGCGAGTGGTGATCTCTGAGCACTGAGCCAGGAGTAAGCCCTGAGCATCGACTGCGAGGCCCCCAAACAAAAACAAAACAAAGGAAACACACGGACACGCTCATGGCTGTTTACACACACACACACACACACACACACACTCGCATATACTCGAGTACACACTCACTCATGCACTTCCACTCACATGCTCACACACACTCACACACACAATGCATACACAAGCACATGCACCCCGATCACATACTTTCACACACACACACACTTGCATACACACGCATTCATGCATTTCCCACTCACATACTCTCTCTCACACACACACACTCACATATACACTCATGCACTTCCACTCACACACACTTGCATACACACGCACTCATGCATTCCCCACTCACATACTCTCACACACACACTCACATATATACACACTCATGCACTTCCACTCACTCACACACACTCACACACTCACATACACATGCACTCATGTACCCCCACTCACATACTCTCTCACACACACGCACACACACACACGCACTCATGCACACCCCTCCACTCACATACTCTCACACACACACTCACATATACACACTCATGCACTTCCACTCACTCACACACACTCACACACTCACATACACATGCACTCATGTACCCCACTCAATACTCTCTCACACACAGGCATACACACACGCACTCATGCACACCCCCCCACTCACATACTCTCACACACACTCACACATTTGTGTGAGCGGGCCTGCCCGAGAGACAGCTGGTTGCCCTGGAAATGAACAACAATGAGAGTGTTCCAGAATGTTCTTGTTTACACTCACACGAGCCACAGGACTCAGGAGCCTTTGCGAGCTGTTGTGCCCGTCCCATCCCAGGCTGCCGGAGTCAGGGGGGCTGCCAGTGGGTGAGCTCCAGGGAGCTGACCCCGGGCTGCGAGCTCCGCGCTACCATCTCCCATCTGTGAGGCCGGGAGGTTGCCAGCCTGGGCCCCGTGGCCTCCTATAAAACAGGGATGATATAACTAGGACGTGCCCGCCTGAGACAGACCTGGCGAGTGTTTCCTGGCCGGGGGGTGCCAAGGGCTGGTGGAGGAGGCCTTGGGCTGTAATAGTCGCATCCGATGCTAGTGGAGCTTGATTTCTGCCCCCCCCTTAAAAACGATAGATTTCCAAGTATTTGGGGAGGTGGCGGGGGAGGGGGGCATGGAGAAATATGATTTCTGAAGAGCGAGTGGCCCCCCCAGAGAAGCCTGGGCCACTTGGACTTAGAACAAGCCTCCGCCCATGGTCGCTGCTCGCAGGAAGTTGAAACGGGACCATGTACCCCCGGGAGAGCCTGTGTTTGTTTTCTGGTCTTGCACCCGAGCTGGGTGGCGCCTGCTCCTGCTTCTCTTTCTGTTGTTGGTGCAGGAGGATGCAAAGCCGTCCCCAGAGCAGCGGGTGAGGGGCTCCGCGCCCAGTGCCCGGGAGGTGGCTCCACCATCCTCACGCGACCGTTTGGATCACTTCGCTGGTTCTAACCACCTCCAGAGTTAGCGCACGCCAAGGCTGCCTAGGAAACTGGGGCTTTGACATGATCATCACCTGTGGTCCTTGCCCTCCGATGTCGAAAACGCACAGGATGCTTTTCCCAGAGGGGTCAGTTGGCTTTCCTGGGTCCTCCTGTGAAGCCTCCCTCCTTCTCAGAGGCGCGAGCGCACAAACACACACACACACACACACACACACACACACATGCACGCACGCACTCGCGCTCACACATGCTGACACACATACACACATTCATACACTCACACTCACACACTCTCTCACACACACACACACGCACTCACGCACGCGCTCACACATGCTCACACACATACACACATTCATATACTCACACACACTTACACACTCTCTCTCACACACACGCACGCACGCGCTCACACATGCTCATACACACATTCATACTCACACACACTCACACTCTCACATACACACATTCATACTCACACACACTCACACTCTCACACACACACACGCACGCACACGCGTGCGCTCCCACATGCTCACACACACTCACACACACTTACACATTCACACACTCACACTCACACACACTCACACACACACAGTTGACGCGTTCTTTCATTCACTCCTCCAGTACTTCTCTGAGCCTCCTAGGCTGCAGGCCCTGGGCTATGCGCTGAGGCTACAAAGAGGGTCTCCCTGCCTGAGGCCACAGCTGCAGAGGGGACAACACTGACACAAATGCACCGTTGCCAATGTCGTCTTTTACATGCTGTACTTGAGAGAGAAGGGCCACAGGCAGCTCCATTTGGCGGGTCCAGCTGCACAGAGGGGGGGGGCCTTTGCAGCCACGCTAAAAGATGACTGGGGGGCTGGAGAGATAGTACAGTGGGGAGGGTGTATGCCTTGCATGAGGCCGACCCGGGTTCGATTCCCAGCATCCCATAGGGTCCCCCAGCACCGCCAGGAGTCATTCCTGAGTGCAGAGCCAGGAGTAACCCCTGAGCATCGCTGGGTGTGACCAACCCTCCCCCAAAAAAGAAAAGATGACCGAGCTGGAGGGGGTGATATTAAGAGGAGGTGTTTGGATGCAGAGTCTCGGGCACCTTCCCTGGCTCGGGCATCCTGATGCCACCCAGGGGAGCAGGCCAGGAGCTCAAATGCTGCCAACAGGCCGAGGGTCCCTCTGGAAGCACGAACAGAGAATCCTGTAGGTCCCAGAGGCCTGGGGTCAGAGAGGAGGACTCGGGGGTGTGGAGATTCCAGCGTTTCTTCCCAGGAGAGAGACGGGAAGAAGGGGGTGGGTTTGTTTCACCCAGATGGGAGGGTCCGGATCCCCTTCCGGACAGGTACTGGCCTGGGAGAGGCAGGAGAGAGAGGGGAGAGCCGGGAGGGCTTCCTGGTTCCTGCATCCCCAGGGAGGCCGCACACACATACTGTGCCCTACTAGGGTGACCGTACCTGGGCACGTCTCCTCGCCCTAGAGACACTCTCCCAGGGCTGTGTGTCCTCCGGAAAGCCGATGGCAGGGGTCAGCGCCATGAGCCGAGAGCCGTCTGTGGCGTTCTCCCCGGCAGGGCCTTTGTTCCTATTTTATTTAGCACCTCTAATAAAACCTGACGTCCTCTGCCTCTACCTACAGCCTTGTTTATCACCTGTCTCCCCGGGAAGCCCCACTGGGGCAGGGAAACTGCCCCCTTGCCCACGTCGTCGTGTGTGTGTGTGTGTGTGTGTGTGTGTGTGTGTGTTGTGTGGGGAGGGGTCATGCACACACGTGATATGGTGCTCGCTGGGTGTGGGGGGGGGGAAACGTTATTAGTGTCGGTACTTGCCCCTGGGCTCATCAGGGGCCCCAGTGCTGGCCCCAGGGCCTGTACACCCTCTAGCTGAGGTACTTACACCCAGCGGCCGTGAGCTGGAGATCGCAAGACCCCAAAGAGCAGCGCTGCTGGGGCCTCCATGCTCACGGGAGCACTGGGAACCAGAGTCTTGGCGCCTTTTGTCATCAAGCCCGGCCCCCCCCCCAGTCCTGGGGCTTTGCCTCTTGTGTCCCCACCTGCATCCCTGGCTCCGAGATCAGCGCTGGCCTCGCCAGAGGCTCAGTAAATATTTGCTGGGAAAATGAATTTCCATCTGCGTGGAAAGGTCTAATCGTGTCCTCTGCTAATGAGGAAAGAAAAGGAAGGGGACAGATGACAAAAGCCCAGGGCTGGAAACCAGTTTTCCACGGACAGATCCAATCTGCAGCAAGGGAACTCGGGTTTAAAGGCCATCCTTCTCCCCAAAGCCCCACTTCTGGGGGACCCCCAGCTGCTAGCTTCCCATCCCCCCCGTTTCAAACCCCACCTTCTCCCATGCTGGCCGGGGCTCGGCTTCCCGGACGGCTGCTGGACTAGGGAGGAGATGGAGATTCTCTCTCTCTCTCTCTTTTTTTTTTTTTTTTTATTGATTTTATGCCAGTTCCGCTCTGGTGAAAAATCCCGTGCGTTGCTCCGTGGAACGTGTGTCATGAAAACCAAACATGAGTCCAGAAATGAACTGCCTCGCGCTGCATCCAGTCTCCTGTGCCAAGAGCACTTCTCACCCTTGGACAGGGGGGCTTGGTCCCTCCCCCCTTCCATTGAGCGGCGCGATTGTTCTCCACCCCCCCCCCCCCCCCGACACCTCAGAGGCGCCTCGAACTGGCTCATTCCTCGGTGAACTTGAAGCGTCCAAGTCACACGCATCAGAAGCCATTTATGTAACGGACGAGAAATGCCTCATGATCTCACCAGTCCCGAATCTCTGCCCCGAGCTCTCTCTCTCTCTTCCAAGAAGGAAGAGGAATTCGGGGTCACCGCAGGCTGAGAGCAGCCGGGCTCATTACACATCCCCTGGGTTTGACTCAAACGTCTCCCAGAGGCGGCAATGTGGAAAACCAAGCCCCCCGCTAGGGAGACGGGTGAGGCGTCGGTCTCTGGGGCTTACACGGGAGCTGGGCTTAGAAGACACGAACCACAAAGTACAGTGAATAGTCCCCAGTGAGCTACCCGAGGCCCCCCGGGTGGGAATCCCAGAGGACGTGGGTTTGAATCCGAGCACAGCACGGGCTGGAGCCGGACAGAGTAGCTGGAACATTCACAGACGCGGTGGCTGGGGTCCCCACCTGGCGAGGTGAGGTAGGGGCAGTGGCAGTCAGACTGGACATAAATGGGGGACGGGCCTTGCGTGTCCTGCTCCAGGCTGGGTTCTCAGTGCAGTATCAGCAAGTTATTTTTGTTTGTTTATTTGTTTGTTTGTTTGTTTCTGCTTTTTTGGGTCACACCCGGCGATGCACAAGGGTTCCTCCTGGCTCATGCACTCAGGAATGACGCCTGACGGTGCTCAGGGGACCAGACGGGATGCTGGGAATCAAAACCGGGTGGGCCGTGTGCAAAGCAAACGCCCTACCCGCTGTGCTATCGCTCTGGCCCCAGTAAAAGCAAGTTTTTTTTTTTTTTTTTTTTTTTTTTGCTTTTTGGGTCACACCCGGCAATGCACAGGGGTCATTCCTGGCTCATGCACTCAGGAATTACCCCTGGCGGTGCTCAGGGGGACCATATGGGATGCTGGGATTCGAACACGGGTCGGCCGCGTGCAAGTCATAAAAGCAAGTTTTTGAGCAGGAAGGATTGAGCCATGTCATGCTTTGGAGACACAAGCTGGCCAGGGCTGTCTGTAGTCTGAGTGGAGTTGGGGGTGTTCAGGTACGAGAGCAGGATGTCTCCACCACAGGGACCCTCCTTGTGCCAAAGTCCCTGGATTCCCACAGATCTGGGCGCCCTGGGGATGGCGGTGTCGGGAAGGGGTGATCCCCCTGGGAAGCAGTCTTGCTCCTGTCCTTGTCTGAAGCCCCCCTTCAGCCGACAACACGCTCAAGTGTCTCCTTCTTGGCTCACAGCCTGTGGCTTCCTGAGTCCTCCTGTATATAGAATGCCCGGAACTGGCCGTCCACACCCCTGTTCAGGCCTGACCGCTTTTAGAGCACCCCACTTACAGCCGCAGCCCCTGCCCACGGGGTAGACGACCTCTGTCTCGTCACCCTTGGCAGATCCTGTGGTCCCCAGGGCCCCCTCTTGCCCTTCTCCTTGAGGGCTGCATGTCCCAGAAGGCGTCCCTGACTAAGCCTTCTCTGGCCCGGTACCAGGCCCACGTACCCAGTGAATGAATGAAGGGCCTTGGCCATCTTGGTGCATTCATTCGTTTAATCAATATTTATTGAGCAATTACTTATGAACAGCACAGTGGCAGTCACACTTAAATGTCAAGCCCAGGAGGCGCTCCAGCTCCAAACGAGGCCTGCATAAATTATGCATGTGGTGTGTTAGCATGCACGCACAGCAAACCTGGGACTATCTACAAACACCAGAGCCGGCAAGTGCAGTCAACGGTGCCAGATGTCCCCGAAATTCACAAGGCACCCAGAACCAAAAGTGACAGTTAGTGCCATACGCCCTATCAAAGGGAAAAAAAAAAAAAGATAAAATGCAAAAGAACAAAAGGACTTCGAGCAGAAGGAAGTGGCTATGGGGTTTTGTGTGTGTGTGTGTGTGTGTGTGTGTGTGTGTGTGTCTGTGTGTGTGTGTGTGTCTGTGTGCGTGCGTGTGTTTTTTCTATGCACTGAGTTGGGGGTGGGGAAGATTTGTAAACTCGTTCTATGCTGGGCAGGTTCACAGAAGTCTGAGTTCCTCCAGGGGTGGCTTTAGAAGCTGTTAGGGAAATTCATTGCCATGCACGAGTCATGGGACTGTTTTTTTTTTTTTTTTATTTTATTCCACTGGAAATTGTTAATGGAGTCTACATTAGCGGCCCCTTAGCGCTTTGCCTGATAGAGAGACAGCGGGTTCACCCAGTAATTCTGGAACCCTGATCACTGCCAATTAGGGGAACATTGTCTGGCTGACATAATCAAGTGAGTATAAATATATTTATCGTGATTGGAATGGGGAAGGGAGGCAGCATGAAGATGAGGCAGAAGCTGTGCCCTTTGCCCGGTGCCAGCCTTGAGTGTCTATCCCCCCTACCCCCCCTCCCCAGGCCCAGCTAGAGCTGCCGCTGGCTTCCTGGGGTGGGACTTAGAAATTGAGGACTAGAATGGTTTTTCCCAGAAGGGGCCCTGTCTCTCCTCATTTCTCCTCCTCTATTCTTCTCTCTTCTGGGTTTTTTTTTTCCTTTTTTTTTTTTTTTTTCATGTTCACTTCTGTGGAAACAGAACAGAGAAACCAGATGCCACATTGATCACATTTTAATTCCAGCCCGTTGGCTGCGCTGGCCCCACTTAGCTTTGCTGCAGTTCAGAGCGATGTGGGGCCTGGGCGCCCGTGACAGTGCTCGGGGGGCCCTGTCTTCTCCCCCGCCAGTCTGATCTCACCATGGGCCGGGAAGGGTGGCGGGGAGGGGGTGTTGAGGGGGCTCGGAGGGAAGAGCTGTGACGTGCCTCTTAGCTGGGGTTGAAAGACCCGGATAAAAATAGCTCCCAGCGCTGGACTGCAGTGGGGAAGAATTTCTCACGTTCCCACGGCTGGGGGGAAGAGGTGCGTTTAAGGCACATCTGGTGGCGTTCTTGCTGTCTGAGCCGAGAGCAGGGTCTGTTGAAGCGTCTGTGTAGAGGACAGAATGCAGCCTGGCCCGGGACCGGCCGGGCCGGGGTGGGGGATGGAGAGACACAAGGCCAGGCTGAATCGCTAGGAAGAGGTGCTGAGCAGCCCGCCACGCCAGGCCAGCAGACACATGACTTTTTAATTTTCTCCCCTCCCCCTGGGCTGCTGCTAACAGCATTTCTAGAGAGCAGTTGATTTCAGCTCTGTCCCTGAGCCTGTTTGCACCCGGGGGCCGCTGCTCCGTCTCTGCCTGGGGGCTGACGCCCCCCTCTGCAGAACCCACAGGAGTGGAAGGAATAGGGGCCCCCACCGCCTCGAGAGTCTCTTCCCGGCCGCCAGCGGCTCCCAGCCTGTCTTCCTGAATTTGACAGAAGCGGCTTCATCGCTGGCAGCACAGATGCCATCCGAGACAATCGGAGGAGAGAAGGTGTCGATGTTCAGAATAAATCAGGAGCCGGAGAGGAGCAACGTCGCCCTCCAACATCCCTCGGCCTCGAGGCTCGCGCTCCTGCCGATCCCAGATCCCCCTTCTCTCTCCAGCAGCTCGGAAATTCTAAGGCTGAACTCTTCCCACCCGGCCGAGGAAATGTGCGCTCCCTTCGCCTTTCACGTCTGAGCGGATGGGATGCTTTGCTTTGCTTGGCATCTGCTTTTGCCAGATAGATCGGAGATTTGGGCTTTGAAAAAAAGAAAAAAAAGTGGGGCTGGAGCACAGCGGGTAGGGCGTTTGCCTTGCACGCGGCCAACCTGGGTTTGATTCCCAGCATCCCATACGGTCCCCAGAGCACTGCCAGGAGTAATTCCTGAGTGCAGAGCCAGGAGTAACCCCTGAGCATTGCTGGGTGTGACCCAAAAAGCAAAAAGAGAAAGAAAGAAAGAAAGAAAGAAAGAAAGAAAGAAAGAAAGAAAGAAAGAAAGAAAGAAAGAAAGAAAGAAAGAAAGAAAGAAAGAAAGAAAGAAAGAAAGAAAGAAAGAAAGAAAGAAAGAAAGAAAGAAAGAAAGAAAGAAGGAAAGAAGGAAGGAAGGAAAGAAAGAAAGAAAGAAAGAAAGAAAGAAAGAAAGAAAGAAAGAAAGAAAGAAAGAAAGAAAGAAAGAAAGAAAGAAAGAAAGAAAGAAAGAAAGAAAGAAAGAAAGAAAGAAAAGGAAAAGAACAAAACCAAACCAGGGCTCATTTATCTCCAAAGCAGCAAGTCATTCTCCGTCTACTCGGGATGAAACACAGAGGCAGCCTCTCGCTCCGTTCATAAACGGGCTCGCTTGATTTCACTGCAGCGGAAAGTTCTGGGCTCTTTTGTTCGGTTCTGCTATGGAGGGAAATGCCTGTCTCCCGTGGAGCCTGGTGACTTGAGGGTGGGCTAGATGCGACCCCTAGACCCGTGGGGGCGCCACCTGGACCGGGGGCTCGGAAGGCCTCCCCACGGGGTGTTGGCATCAGTCACTCACTGGCCCCGCTGGCCTCCTGCAGGGCAGCTGGGGACAGAAGCGCCACTCCGGGGCCAAGGGACAATTGAGGCCCGGCAGAGTGCAGCCTGAGGTGTCATGAGGTGGCGTTGTCTGGGGAGCTCGGCCTCTGCCCTTCAGAACCACTCGGCTCTCGCCATTGGTGCTCGCGGGGTGCCACGGAAGAGCCTGTTCTTCTTCGCTCTTCTCCTAATGAGACAGTGTCTCCTTAGGGCCTGGCCAGGCCACAGAACGCGGGTGCGAGCGGCACGGTTAGAACAAGGCACGGTTGGGGCTGGGGCCATAGCACAGCGGGTAGGACGTTAGTTTGCCTGGCACGTAGCTGACCCAGATTCAGTTCCCGGCATCAGCTAGGGTCCCCCGAGCACCGCCAGGAGTGATTTCTGAGTGCAGAGCCAGGAGTCAACCCCCCTGAGCATCACCAGGTGTGACCCAGAAAACAAACAAACAAACAAACAAAAAGAACAAGGCACGGTTGGTCTGAATGTTCTGCGTGTCCGTGACGGCGGGCGTGGAATTCTAGGGATAAAATTTCTCAAACACACACGAAGCTCTTGACCAGCTTCAAGTCTAGCGACCTCCCTGTCATCCATTTCATTCAGCTGCTTCTAACTAGGAAACAGTAGGAGACGGACTTCCTTCTCTCACTCTGCTCTGCTGTCAGGGCTTCAAACTAAAGGGGACGAAGGTGTCACCCGTGGGGGAGCAGGTGAAGGACACGGGGGGGGGGGAGGGCACTGTTCCTTTTGGGGGGGAGGGGATGGTTGAACCACACCCAGATGTGCTCAAGGGACCATGTGGTACTGGGGAATCAAACGAGGATCCGGTGTTTGCATTCAAGGCCTTTCTGACTTACCCCCCCGCGCGCGCACGCTCCCTCGCTCTGAGCCTGTCCTATCTGTGGGATCTCTCATCGGTCTACACGTGTTTCAAAATTAAAATGTAGCGGGGGGGGTGGTGGTAGGAGAGAGAGTGGGGTGACAATTAGGAGAAACGCGTGCTTATCTCGGTTTCAGTCCCCGGCTGGACTCCCCACCTCACAGCTAGATTTCATGAGCAGCTGGATAAAGGCAGGGTGCATTTCCCCTGCAGAAGACAGGAAAGAGGGAGACGGAGGCAGGAGAGCCCCGGCCTCTATTCCCCTCTGTACCCACACTCACCAACACCCACCCTGCTCTCTCAGGGGGGAGAAGCTGCTTCAGGTGGGGCCCCCTGTTTAATGCGCCCACCCTTTTTTTTTTTATTGAATCACCGTGAGCTGCAGTTACAAAACTTTGATGTTTGAGTTTCAGTCATACAATGATCAAACACCCGTCCCTCCACCAGTGCACATTTTCTATCAGCAAAGCTCCCCGTATCCTTCCCCCACCCCCGGCCCGCCCCTCCCCCTGCCTCTATGGTAGACGATTTCCCTCTTACTCTCTCTCTGCTTATGGATATTATTGGTTTGCAACGCAGATGCTGAGAGGCCATCACGTTTCGTCCTTGATCTACTTTCAACACACGTCCCCCATCCTAACCGATCCCTCCAACCATCATTGACTTAGTGACCCCCTTCTCCATCCCAGCTGCCTTCTCCCCCAGTTCACAAGGCAGGCTCCCAATCATGGGACAATCCTCCTGGCCCTCGTCTCTACCGTCCTAGGGTGTCAGTCTCATTACGATAGTTTATATTCCCCAAATGAGTGCAGTCATTTTACATCTGTCCTTCTCTTTCTGACTTTGCATGATACTCTCCGTGACCATCCACTTTCATGGATGAAAGCAAATTTCATGACTTTGTCTTCCCTAACAGCTGCATAGTATTCCATTGTGCAGATGTACCCAAGTTTCTTTAAGCAGTCGTCTGTTCTCGGGCACTTGGGTTGTTTCCAGATTCTGGCTATTGTGAACAGGCACCCAACCTTCTTGCTCTCCTGCCCCCTGCCTCCGTGGGGGTTCTTCTTACTTTCACCAGCCACCTCTGTGGGAGAGGCACCCCGCTGTACAGATCTCTCCACACCGGTCCCCGAGACCCTCAACGACAGATGCAGTCTCTGAGTGGGAACCTCTCCTAAACGGTTTCGCGAGCACCTCAAACTCCTCCACAGTGCCCTTTGCTTCCTCTGTCACCTTTGTTCTGAACGTGCTTTCTTGGTTCTCCACCGAGTTTTCAATTCATGTGCACTTGGGTAATTATTTCACCCCTTGGACATCAGTCTCCTCCGTCTGATGGGCACGCTACCAGTTCTGACTCCTTGGTACTCGGGAGCAGTCAATGAACTGATGTGTGCAAAAAGCTCGCCCTTGACACCTACCGATGCCCAGCACCAAAAACACGGTGTCTCTGTATCGGAACGCCATCATTTCTGTCTTCGGTTTCTCTGTATCAGAACGCCATCATTTCTGTGCACGGTTTCTGTTTCAGAACTCCGTCATTTCTGTCTAAGATTCCCGCAACCGTTTCTCCATCTCTGGCTCCCCCTGCCCTTATACTGCTACTGAACTGAGTCTTTCTGAACTCCTCGGTCCTAAGAACTGTGATTTCTCACCACCCTTGGAACGAAGTCCAAGTCCTTGCCCTGCTCTGCAAGGCCCTTCCATGACCTGCCTCCACCCAAATGACCGGTCCTGGCTGCCCCGCAGTCCACAGTGAACCAACCGGACTCTCCAGCCCCCTCTGCCCCACTGGCACGAACCGTTCTGTCTAGCTGTAGCCTACCGGTCTCCTGTAAACATAGTTCTGTGTCTTTCCTCATTTGCGAACTTTCTTAATTTTGTTTGCTTTTTGGGTCATACCAGCGATGCACAGGGGTCACTCCTGGCTCATGCACTCAGGAACTACCCCTGGCGGTGCTCAGGGGACCCTATGCGATGCTGGGAATCGAACCTGGGTCGGCTGCGTGCAAGGCGAACGCCCTCCCCGCTGTGCTATCATTCCAATCCCTCATTTGCAAACTTTCACTGCACCTCCGTCATCCCAGTCTGGGTCACGGCCCTCTCCTATGGCCTGGCTCCGTACCCCACTAACTTCACCGGGTGCACCTGTCTCCCCTCATTGTCTCAGATCCATTGGCGTCTCCAATGGGCTCCCCGGGCTTCTCTGCACCCCTACGGGGAGCCGGTGCTGGGCAGCTGGGCCAGCAGAGAGGACCAGGGCAGTCGGAGACCAGGGACATCAGCAGCAGGGAATCTGAGAACTAGAGCGAGCGAAAATGGCCACTTCCCAGCCAAAGCCACTCAGCGGAGAGAGGAGAGCCTGAGCGAGGAGGCGGTCTGAAGGGTCTGCGTGAAGGATTACCCGGGGGGGGGGGGGGAGGCCATCGGGCAGAGCCACGTTTGGTCCCGTTGGTGGCTGCGTAGTTTCCTCCCCAGTGGGCCTAGGAAGAAGCTCAGGAAAGGTGCAAATCCCAGCAGAAGGGATGAGGGGGCGGTCACCGGGTCAGGGCGTACTTGTCATCAGGACTAGAGACATGGGTGATGCAAGAAACTGCCAAGCCGGTGACGACGTGAGGGGACTGCAGACGCCTTCCCGGGGCGGCTCCGGAGCCTCTTCTGAGGGTGGTGCAAATGCCAAGCGCAGAAAAAAAGAAAAAAGAAAAAAACAGCCAGAGATAGGAGCGAGCAGAGAGCAAGCGGAGAATAATGACCCGAGGGTCAGCGCCATCTCCAGACGACCGTCTGGAGCCGGAGGAGGGCCTGGGGAACCCCCCCCCCCCGCCGCTCGGTCACAGAGGTAGGAAGCAAGCAAAGTCACACACACGGAGCAGGGACTCGGGCCCAGGATGGCCGCTGAGCAAAGGCACGGGGGTCCGGAATGCAGAATGGCCCGAGCACGGCCTCGGACCCTCTCTGGGATAGAAGCAGCCGAGAAGAGCACACGAGGGGCAGGACGGACCGACGTTCCCGCCCTCACGGTGTCTCACACCTCAGGGCCCAGCCCCAGGTGAAAGGCAGCCAGAAGGATCAGCTGAGAGTGTGGGAAGATCCATCCGCCATTCTGTGTCACTGTCATCACCCTGGTCAGTGCTCCGGGCCCCTGTGTCCTGGGGCAGGCAGGAGAGGATGGAGCAGCGTTGGGGGACAGTGTCGGTGACGGGGCAGTGGCCTAGTAAAAAGACAGAAGCAGGGGAGATACCGTGAAGGGAGTTCCGGGCTCCATCCCCAGCTCAGAAGGGCCCCCAGTGTTGCTGGAAGGGACCCAGGCGCCCCCTCAGCATCCCCAGGGACCCCCCCCACACACACCAAAAGAGATGACCACCGAGCTGAGCTGCTAATCCTCCTTGCAGAGTTACGCTCCCTAAGCCTGTTTGCTCCCATCAAAGCCCTTTCAAAATGGGGCAAGAAAGAGTCAACCCACAGAGGGGCTGGAGCGACAGCACAGTGGGGAGGGCGTTTGCCTTGCACGCGGCCGACCCGGGTTCGATTCCCAGCATCCCATAGGGTCCCCTGAGCACCGCCAGGAGTGATTCCTGAGTGCAGAGCCAGGAGTGACCCCTGTACATCGCCGGGTGTGACCCAAAAAGCGAAGAAAAAAAAAAAAGAGTCAACACAGAGGGTCGGGCTCTTGCCTTGCACACAGCTGGCTCGGCCGGGGTCCATCCCTGGCGCCAGATTTGGTTCCCTGAGCATTTGCCACAAGTGAGCCCTGAGCACAGAACCAGGAGTAAGCGTGTGGCACAAGAATAAAGTTCCAGGGGGCTGGAGCAATAGCACAGCGGGGAGGGCGTTTGCCTTGCACGGGGCCGACCCGGGTTCGATTCCCAGCATCCCATATGGTCCCTTGAGCACCGCCAGGAGTCATTCCTGAGTGCAGAGCTAGGAGTGACCCCTGAGCATCGCCGGGTGTGACCCAAAAAGCAAAAAAAAAAAAAAAAGAATAAAATTCCGATTTGGAGGGTAGACTGGGGGGACCTGGGCGGGGCTTGCACCCAGCTCCTGACACGTGCCGGGTCGTGCCCTATTGCTTATAATGACATTCCGGGTCGCTGCTGACTGAGACTCTGATGCCCAGGGCCGTATCTGGCCAGAACTGGGAGTAAAAAGAAAGAGAAACATTTTGCAACAAGGTCGAGGCTGCGCTTCAAGCAGACACAAGGTATTACCCTTGCGCCTTTCACGGAGGTCCACTCGCCACCGCCTCCTGTCCGCCGGCCACTCTGGGGAGCCTTGATGGGCTGAAATATAAACGTGTGAGGACTTGCATCTTTCCAGGGAGGGACTCCCGGAGCGGAGCACGGCCAGCCTGTCCTGCAAGTGAGAACCCCCCGTGGCCCCACTGCAGTGAGCGTAGGGGCCGGTGCAGTGCGATTGGCCCCCATCCCAGTCCCAAATGGGGGGAAGCGACCCCAAGGGCCAAAGAGGCCCCGTTTGTCCTTGGCCAGCGAGTCAGGGGGCACTGAGCTCGGAGCTGGCGGGAAAGGGAGAGGGGACAGTGTGGGTGACCAGACAGCCTCCGGTGCCGCGTGGAGCAGGAGGACAGAGAATCGGGTTCTGGCCTTGCACACAGCCGACCCGGCTGGGTTCCACCCCCGGCACCGTATGCAGTTCTCTGAGCACTGCCACCAGTGATCCCTGAGCACAGCGCCCGGAGTCAGCCTGAGCACTGCCTGGTGTGGCACAAGAATAAAATTCCCATTTGGAGGTGAGACATTCCAAACGGGAAACGGAGCAAGCAGGAGGGCAGAGGGGAAAGGAACAGAGGAAGGTGCCGGCGCTGGGGGGGGGGGGGGAGGGAGGGACGATGCCGTGCCGTGCAAACAGGAAGTACAAAGCAAGCAACGCTGCAGAGTTGGAAGAAGTCCGTGTGTCTCTCTGTCCGTCTGCCTGTCCTTCAGTCTGTCCATCTCTCTCTCTCTCTTTGCCTTCGCTCCCATCCTCCACCGCGCCCCCCGTCCTCCTCGGTGGACTCAGAGGGTTTCTGGTTCTGGATGGGTGGGTTTTTAGTGCTTCTTCTCTGCTTGGGTTCTGCCAGGAGCAGGATTCACGGGGCCTCTGGGCCGGTTGCGACCGCTTTAGGCGGCAATCAGGGGAGGGAGGAAACGGCAAGTCACACATCAGCCTGACAGCAGAGCGGGGCGCGCGGCCCTCTCCCAGACACCCCTCCCCCCCACCCCTCTACCCCCTGTCAGCGTGCTTCCTTGGGATGGATGTCACGGGGTCTCCTTGATGAGCGAAATGCAGGAGACGGAAAAGCCAAAAGCGACTTAGAGGCACTTTTCCTAACTAGGTTCGTGGCGAGTGAGTAATGCTGCAAGGAACCGGTCAAGAAAGAAAAAGAAGTGGAATAGAGAGAGCAGGGTTTATTGGGGAGAGCTGATGGTGGGCGAAGGGGCGAGGGCGGAGGGGAGGAGAGAGAGAGAATAGGGGGAGGGGCTGGAGCCATAGCACAGCGGGGCGTGCGACTGACCCGGGTTCGATCCTCAGCATCCCATAGGGTCCCCCGAGCACCACCAGGAGTCATTCCTGAGTGCAGAGCCAGGAGGGACCCCTGAGCATCGCCAGGTGTGACCCAAAAAGCAAAAAAAAAAAAAAAAAGCATACACCTCAGGGCCAGTCCTGGCTAGCGGAGGGTGGCGCTGCCAAGGCAAGGAGAGAAGTTTCCAGACAGAAGCAACGGTTTGGGGTGCACCATTGCCCTCTATTGGATTAAAGAACTCAGCCTTCAGAGTGGGTATGTTAGTTCATTATCTCTCGCTGAGTTGTCCGAGAAGCGGGGGTCCCGCGGGTCCCGCGGGCAGACACGTCCGCTGGTGGGCATCGCTGGGTCCTTCTGCCCGAGGGCGCTCCCGGGAGAAATTATTCCAGTTGTGACTTTGACAGGAGACTCCTCTCTCCTGTTTTCACTCCTGCCACAAGGATCAACCGCAAAAGGGCCGTGAAGCACTGGCTAGGCATTACAGGGGCCCCCCTCCCGAGAACAAGGAACAAGAACCCCAACCCTCCGGGGCGTGCCCAGTGCATGCCAGGCCCCGAGAGCCTCCCAACAGCCCCGGGAGGTCAGCGTTGCTCCCATTGGTGGCTGGAGAATTGAGGCACCACATGGCAGGTCTGAGAGTCGAACCCAGGTCTGTCTGTTCGAAAGACCCAGTGCACTCGTCGGCAGAAACCCTCCTCAGAAACTTCCCAAACCGCGAGGGGTGGGGGCTGGAGAGAGAGCACTGTGGGCTGGGGCCTGGAGGGGGCCTGCCTGGCACGTGGCCAGCCCAGAAACTGTGAGGGGAGCCAGTCCAGGATCCTCGTGACTGAGCCACAGCGTGTAGGTCAAATGCCACCTGCCCTGTAAGCTGAGCCGCCAGCCAAGGTTTGACTTTTTTTTTTTTTTTTTTTTTGGCTTTTTGGGTCATACCTGGTGATGCTCAGGGCTTACTCCTGGCTCTGCACTCAGGAACGACTCCTGGTGGTGCTCGGGGGACGCTATGGGATGCCGGGGATTGAACCCCGGGTCGGCCCCGTGCAAGGCAAATGCCCTACCAGCTGTGCTATCATCACTCCGGCCTGGTTTTGACATTTTTAAGTGATTGGGTGGAAATGCAAAGAATAATGATGCCCCGCGGTCTGTCAGAATCACATGCAGCTCAGAGGTTGGCATCCGTCCTCAAGTTCTTCAGAAATCAGCCACTGATCGCTCTCGGCCTCGAGCCGGCTTCCTGGGAGCAGACAGTGGCCCATGGGGCCGGAGACAGACACTCGGTGCTTCCTGGGCAGGACTGAGGGCCTTGTGGTCCACAGGCCTGGGCAGAATGTTCGAGAGGTTTTTGAGAGCATTTGGGGGGAGAGACAGAGAGAGAGGGGGAAGAGAGAGAGGGATGGAAGGAGAGAGAGAGAGGGAGATAGAAAGAGGGAGAGAGAGAAAGAGAGGGAATGGGAGAAGTAGGGAGAGAGGGAGAGAAAGAGGGAGAGAGAGAGGGCGAGACAGGGAGACAGAGAGGGAACAAAGAAAGAGACAGAGGGAGACAGAGACAGAGAGAGACAGAGAGACAGCAGAGAGGTACACAAAGAGACAGAGAGATACACAGAGAGAGGGAGAAAGAGAGAGGACAGAGAGAGAGACAGAGATAGACAGACAGAGAGGGAGAGAGAGGACAGAGAGAGAGAGAGATGGAGAGACAGAGAGAGAGAGAGAGAGAGAGAGAGAGAGAGAGAGAGAGAGAAACCAACAGTTTTTTAACCCAAGGTGCGGGGAGCTGGAGGGACCACAGGTGCGCTCTCTTGTAAGACGGCTGGAAAACTCGGGCTTTAAAACAAATAAATTAAAGGTAGCTATTTGCATAACAAATTCTCCCTTTTTTGCTCGGGGAAGGGATTCGCCACGGGGTTTCTTTAGAGAAGAGCCTCCATAATGCATGCTAATAGGATGCCTTTACAAACACTCTATTCAGAACGAGCACTCCAGAAGGGGTCTATTGTGTACCGGGAGGCTCCGGGAAGCACCTCGGCCTGGCAGCGTAAACGTTTCTGTTCCTGGAGAGGACCGGGCCTGACCTTGGGGGCTGCCACCGGGGAGAAAGCGCCAGTCAGGCAGGCTGGGACCTCCCCCCACCTCAAATTTTGCATGAGAGAAGGAATAACCTCTCCAATGTGACACTTGGACCTCGAACAGGAGGCGGCCTCGGGCCGAGTCCACACACGCCAACACGAGTGAAAATAATCAAAGTCTCATTTTTGCCACTGTCCCGTTAGAGACTTAAAACACTTGGCGGGGTGGGGGTGGGGGTGGGCTGGAGTGATAGTCCAGCAGGGAGGGCGTTTCCCTGGCATACAGCTGATCTGGGTTGGATCCCTGGCATCCCATAGGGTCCCCCAAACATCAGTAGGAGTGATTCCTGAGTGCAGAGCCAGGAGGAACCCCTGAGCATCGCTGGGTGTGACCCCCCCAAAAAAAGAAAAAAAGAAAAAGACCACTTAGGGATCGAAGCTTCTCCCCCGCCTCCTAGAACACGGAATTACCACGCGAAGGCCACTGTCCCCTTCTATCTCACACCCGGCTCCCTCTTTTGACGGGGCCAGAGCCTGCATCCTGCACCAGCTCCGGGCGGTTATGTAATTGCTCTTTTTAAGAGATGCATAAAACGGAAACCTTGACTATTCATAGTCAATTGAGGAGGAGCTGAAGTCGTTCGTTCGAGAAGTTTCTTCTCTGGTACCATTTTGATGGTAACTATGTGTTTCTGAACATAGCCCCCCACCCCGGCTTTTAAGTGGAGCTTATTTTAAAGAACTGTCTTGTGGGGGTTTGTTTTCGTCCTCCACGGTGACTATTTTGGAAGCCGATAAGCACTCCGGGGAGACAGCCGGGTGCGGCTTGGGGGGGGGGGGCAGCAGAAGGAAAACCGAGTAAGAAATGCGGGGACAGAGAAGGAGGTGGCGTGGCTGCGGTGGGGGAGGGGGTGTCTGTCTTACAGCAGGGAAGGGGCCCAGGGGGATGAGGTGCAGAGGGGGCAGGAGCCCTGGGAGGCAAAGGGGGGGTTCTGAGGTGAGACTCCAGGTCCCGGGGCATGGTCAGCGAGACTGGGCTGGGGTGTAGGATGCTGGCGGGGGCCTGGCCCCAGAGGTCCGTCCACCCCTGACAGCTCAGCACGGGAGCCCTTTGGGAAGCTGGTGGCTGGCAGGGGTGACAGGTTTCATCCATCCCTTCAGGTCCCCTGAAGAGGGGGTGCGGCTCCCCACTCTTCCCCCCATCTCTCTCTCTCTCTCTCTCTCTCTCTCTCTCTCTCTCTCTCTCTCTCTCGTTGTCCCCCATCTCCATCGTGATTTTTTTTTTTTTTTTGCTTTTTGGGTCACACCCAGCGATGCTCAGGGGTTACTCCTGGCTCTGCACTCAGGAATCACTCCTGGTGGTACTCAGGGGACCCTATGGGATGCTGGGGAGCGAACCCGGGATGGCCGCATGCAAGGCAAATGCCCTCCCTGCTGTACTATGACTCCGGTCCCTCCATCATTTTAACTTCCCAGATACAGTTCGGAGCGGAGATAGGAGCAGGCTATACAATAAATGAGAAACAATGCGTCAGTGCCATTTATCTCTCACAACTCCTCCCCACCCCCACTGCCCATCTCATTGGTCATTTAAAACTTTTCAAAATTGAAAACTGAAGGATACGGAGCAACAGGGCACACACACATTTGCATGCGTTTCTGCCACAGAACAGCGGCCCGACCCCCAGGGGCGGCACCTTCACCTCTGCCCAGTGCCCTAGGGAAGCCGGGAGGGTGGAATCCGCAGGGAAGGACGCACACGCCACCCTGCACCGCGGCTCCCGCCCGCCTGCAGGCAGCTGAGCAGATTCTAGTTCCCAAATGGAAATGGGATGCAAACAATTTTTTTTTTCCAAAATGATTTCATGAAGAGCGGGTCTGTTTAATTGGTTCCTTTTTCTTTTTCTTTTTTTTGAGTCAGGATTCATGTTATCAGCTGGGCTTGGTGACGCCACCCGCCTGGCGGGGGGGTGTGCAGGGGGGGGAGACAGAGCAAGGTGCTGGCTGTCACCGAGAACACTTTCACTTCTGTCTGTCTTTTCACCTGAGTTACAGGTCACACGGGAAAGCTTTTCCCAAGCTCAAGGTCATGCCCGCCGCCTGCCGGGATGTGTGCTCGGCGTCTCGACTGTGGGTGGCTGTCTAGTACGCTGAGCGTTTGCCCTCCCCTCGGCTCTGCGTCCTGCTTATTAAGGCACATTTGCATGGAAATGGGACCCTGTCTTCCAGAGCGGGCACTTGAGCTCCAGAGGTGACCCTGTCTGGTGGCGATTTCCTGGCGGTAACCCACAGAAGCCTCAATGTCCTGCAAACCAGAGGCCAGGCCTTCATGAGGGAGGCCCCCTGGGCCAAAATAATGGGGTGCACCACACCAGATCCACTGAGGCACTGAGCCTCCCCACGCAGGACGCACACCTCCTTCCCCGTCACTGGGTCATCTGAGGTCAAAGCATTCCAATTTGCCTTCCATGGACAAACCTTGAAGAACAGGCACGCCTTTTGTCCGAAGAAACAGGCATTTTTTGAAAAGACATGTCATTTTGTTGCTTGGAAATAAGTTTGGGCAGCTGAGAAGGCAGAGAGGTGTGACCATGATTTCTTTTTTTTTTCTTCTTTTTTTTTTAAACACAGGATTTTTTTAAAAATTACTTTTTATTTTTGCTTTTCGGGTCACACCCAGCGATGCTCAGGGGTTAGTTCTGATTCTGCACTCAGGAATTACTCCTGGCGGTGCTTGAGGGACCCTATGGGATGACGGGGATCGAACCCGGGTCAGCTGCGTGCAAGGCAAACGCCCTCCCCACTGTGCTCCGCTCCAGCCTCATCATGATTCCTTTGGCTCCTAAAATGCGCTTTGCCTGAAATCCATCTATCACTGTATCACTGTCATCCCGTTGTTCGTCGATTTACTCGAGCGGGCACCAGTAACGTCTCTATTACACTCAGACCTGAGATTTTAGCACCTCTCTTTACTTGTCTTTCCCAATGGTTGGAGGCTCTTTCAGGGCCCGGGAAATGAGACCTATCGTTACTGTTTTTGGCATATCAAACACGCCATGGGGAGCTTGCCAGGCTCTGCCGTGCAGGCGGGATACTCTTGGCAGCTTGCCGTGCTCTCCGAGAGGGATGTATATATCTGTTCATGTATTTGGGGTATGAATACGCCACGGGGAGCATGCCAGGCTCTCCTGAGTGGGAAATCCATCTAGAGGCTTGGTAATAATCGCTCTACAGATTAGCTTGGGGAAACCAGGCCCTTGTGGAAAATCGGAGGAATTAGCCCCCCCGGCTAGCTCCATGCCTCCATCTCTCCACTGCCTCCTTCCTCTTTACCCAAACGGTGTCACGTGACTGAAACGCCCACCGAGAGAACCCCCACTGAGCACACTGAGTAGCCACAGTGCTCTGGCCACTGAAAGTCGAATGGGTCCGAGGGTTCTAAAGCGTCTCAGGCTTAGGCAAGTTGTCCCTAACATCGGCCCCTGCAGCCGCTTTGGTTCTGCCCCTGAGGGTCACAGGAGGCGGCACCGCGTTCCAAGGGGAAGAGGAGAGTAAGCGGCACGTCCCCAAGAGAAGTTCCTCGGAGAACGGAAACTGCGCTTCACTGTGGCTTTCTTGGCTGTGACCGATTCATCCCAACTACCCTCAAAACAGCACTTAGCGGGGCTGGAGCGTTAGCACAGCGGGGAGGGCGTTTGCCTTGCACGCGGCCGACCCGGGTTCGATTCCCAGCATCCCATAGGGTCCCCCGAGCACCACCAGGGGTAATTCCTGAGTGCATGAGAAAGGAGTCAGCCCTGTGCATCGCCGGGTGTGACCCAAAAAGAAAAAAAACAAAACAAAACAAAACAAAAAAACAGCAATTAGCTCGTTCCCGTGCTACATTCGGAAACGAGCCTGGAATTTCATCTCTGGGGCTCGTGAGTCAAATATCTGCACCCCCGTTTACAGAAGAAGCCACTTGAGACTCCGAGGGGTGGGGTGACTTACCCATGGCCTTGACCGAGCTAGTATTTTTAACTCAGTATTAATATGTGAGATGTTTAAGACTGCTGGGCCGACAGTCGCAGGAGAATAAGGCGCCTGGGCCAGGGCTTCTCCCCACTCGAAAGACAGTTCTCCCCTCTCCAGCCCTGCGGGAGGACACAGTGCCTGCTGACCAGTGCCCTGGACTCTTACAGGACTGCATGACAGAGATTTTAACCTGGGGCTGGGGAGACGGATCCCGGTGCTGGAGAGCTGGACGTGTGCTCTGCACACAGGAGGCCCAGGCTCCATCCCCAGCACCACACATGGCCCCCTGAGCACTGTGGAGTGAGCACTCAACACTGAGCCAAGGGTAGCCTTGAGCACTGCTGCTGAGTGTGGCCCCTCAAAGTTTTGTTGTTTTTTTTTTTTTACTCAATATTAACATTTTAAAATGTTTCATGTGGGCCAGAGCAATCAAATCATCCAGCAGGGAGAGCATTTGCCTTTCACATGGCCAACCGGGGTTCCATCCCTGGCATCCCTGAGGGTCCCCCCCAAGCACCGCCCGTAGTAATTCCCGAGTGCAGAGCCAGGAGGAACCGCTGGGCATTGATAGGTGTGACCCAAAAAGACCACTGTCACTGTCGCTGTCACTGTCATCCCGTCGCTCATCGATTTGTTCGAGCGGGCACCAGTAACATCTCTCGATTATGAGACTTATTTGTTACCGTATTTGACACATCCAATATGCCACGGGTAGCTTGCCAGGCTCTGCCGTGCGGGTGCGATACTCTTGGTAGCTTGCTGGGCTCTCCGAGAGGGGCGGAGGAATCGAACATGGGTCAGCCACGTGAAAGGCAAACGCCCCACCCGCTGTGCTATTGCTCCAGCCCAAAAAGACCTAAATAAATAAATAAATAAATGAAAATAATGAATTGTTTAACATGCTGGGCTTGCGGAATAAAGAGACATGAGCAACCTGGTCATGGCGTCTCCCGGCCCTAGAGGCAGGAAGCTTTCTTCTCTCCGGCCAGGCAGAAGGATGCTAAGTCCCCCCCCCCCCCCCCCGCCCCCTGCTGACCAGGGATGTCTAAGGCTCTTAAATGATTCAGATGTACAAGAGAAAATGGCATCTGTCTAATTAACACTGCCAGGTTAAATATAGCTGCCGAGGGACAGCCCGGGGGCAGCGTTTCCAGAAGTCCCTCCCGCCCCTCGGGTCGCAGCTCAAGAAGATAGCAAGGCTTCTGCCCTTATCAGCCGGAAACAGAGCCGGTTCAGTGGTGGCCCCTGGCCAGGCCCGGGGATTGGGGGTGGGGGTGAGAGGAGAGGGGGACAGACCATCTCTGGGCTGCGTTTCTGCTCCGGGGGCTCAGAATATGATACTGGAACTGGATCCCTAACAGCTCCGACTGCTCCGGCCCAGAAACGAGCAAACCCAAGCCCGGGGCCTGCACCCGGCCCAGCGCTGGGCCCGCAGGCCCGCCCCGCCCTTCCCTGCAGCAAGGAACAATGACCACGTTCTTTCTCTCCCAGCGCCGCCTGACCACATGGAGGCTGTTGCCAAGTTCGATTTCATGGCGTCCGGGGAGGATGAACTGAGCTTCCACACTGGGGATGTTCTGAAGGTAGGCCAAGCGGGGGGTGGGGCCCCCCCGGGGTGACTCCGCTCCGGGGGAGGGGGGGAAATCTGCCGACCCGCGCCTTTGGGTAGTAAAAACACACTGTTCCCTTCCCCAAGAAAAGCTCGCTTCAGTTCAAAGGATGCCAGCCAGCAGGTGGGGCATATGCCACCATCCCTGTCCCAAGGGGCGGCTGCCTGGAGGAGGAAGCGGCCCATCCAGAGGGCAGAGACCAGTGCTCAGGGGTCACTGGCGAGGCAACAGTCAGTCCCACCTGGGAAGATGGGGGGTTGCAGGAATGTGTGACTATGCTGGCACCGGGGAGAGCAAAGGAGGTGACTGGAGCAAAAGCCCAAGTTCAGAGATGAGTTTAGGGCGCTCCTGAGCTTGAACCTAGCCGGAAGGTCTAGAGGAGGGTGCAGGAGGCTGTGGTAGGACGGAGACGGGCCCCAGGGCCATGCCCGCCCGCCCGCCACACACAGGGCTGCAGCGTCCACTCGCCGAGCTAGAGTGCTCCCACCCAGCTAGAGTGCTCCCTCACAGCTAGAGTGCTCCCACACGGCTAGAGTGCTCCCTCATGGCTAGAGTGCTCCCTCACAGCTAGAGTGCTCCCACCAGCACGGAAGGGCTCACAAGCCAACTCCCAGAACACCTGGGCCTGGGACTGGGCTCAGGTGGGAGCCCGGGACCGCGCCCTGGGGGCCCCCTTCGAGCCGCTGGGTGTGGCCCCTCTGACACCAACACCCGCTTTCCTCAACTCTGCTCCTCAGTCCAGATGCTGATGTCTTTCCTTCGCTGCCACCAAGGGGGTGAGTTCTCTCCCCTCCTCCTCCTCACCTCCTATTCCATATACTAGAATCGCCCTTTCACCCCCAAGGCTCCCCCAAACCCTCTAGTGAGCTCCTGCAGAGTATAAATGTCCCCCTAAGATGCCGAAGGGCCGGAAGTGCTACGAGCCCTGGCATCAAACGTCCCCGGGGCGCGGTGGGACGCTCGGAGCACCACTGGATGTGGCCTAACCGGGGACAGAAACGGGACTCCACTCACTGTCCCTCCCCCGGAGGTCCTTTCTCCTGACTTTCCAGAACACTCCAGGAGGGCTCTCTCTGACCCGAATGAAAACTTCCCTTCTGATGTATATTGGGGGGTCTGGAGGGGTGAGCCCAGGGGACCCAGGGGTTACTCCTGCTGGTTCCGGGGTTCGGGGTGGGGTGATGCCTGCAGGGCACGCGTGACTCGGGCTGCCTGTGTGGTGCTAGGGGTTGAACAGGGCAGCTGCATGCCAGGGAAGCGCCCCCCCCCCCCCCCACTGCCCACTGTCCCTGTGGTCTGAGCCGGGCCCCGGCCTTTGCATCTCACTCACCTCAGCTCTCCCCACCTCTGCCACACAGCCTCCAGCTCTCGCCCTCCAGACCCACATTCCAAGCTGCCCACCAGACGTCACTCTGTGGGTGTGACCAGCTCCCAGCTTGGGATGTCCGAGAGCAGTGTCTGCTCCTGGGGGGTGCTCCCCACCTCTGGAGCACGTTCATGGGAGCACGTTCACATCCTCCCAGGCCGCCAGCGTGCAAAGGGCGCAAGGGAGTCAGGTCACGCGCCCCCAGCTCGAACTGGACCTATTGGGCGCCCGGTGAGCTCTGACTCCGGGACCGCCGCCCTCGGTGGGAAGGGCCTGGGCTGTGGAGCCGCACAGCTGAGAGGAATCGTGAATCTTAGCTCATCAGCGCCTGGGGCCGGTCACTGCCCCCCCCCCAGCTTCCGTGTCTTCATCGATAAGAGCCGCCCACACGTATCTCTCAGGGTTGTGGGAAGGACTAGAAGTCACGGCCCGGCCCCGAGCAGATGCTCAGTGTCAGGGTCCCCTCCCCATTCCGATTCGCCCCGCCCGGGACTGACCACATCACTCTGATCTCGTCCTCCTCCAGGACCTTTATCGAAGACAAATCAGATCCCTCTCTTCCTTCCTCCGAAGCACTTGGAGGTTTCCCATGACTAACTGAAATCTAAGCCACCTGGCCCTGACCCTCTGCCCAGCCCTCTCACGTACATGCACACACACGCACACACGCATGCATGTGCACACATGCACGCACGCATACATGCATGCATGCACACTCCCCACACACATCTCACACACCAACACACGTATATCATATGCATGCACATGCACCCAAGCATATCACACACCTGCACACATATGCACGCATGCACACACGCACACATGCATGCATGCACACCCCCCCACATCTCATACACACTCACACACATGCATCATGCGCATGCACACACACCCACACACATCACACACACCTGCACACATGCACGCATACATATGCACACACGCGCATGCACACGCACCCAAACACATCACACACACCTGCACACACATGCACACGCGAACATGCATACATACACGCATGCACAAACACCCCCACACACATCTCACACACACCCACACACATACATCATGCGCATGCACACCCACCCACACACATCACACACACCTGCACACACATGCATGCACACACATGCACACATGTGCGCACACACGCACCCACACACACCCGCATACACAACACACACACGTCCACACCCTGTGCACGAGGCGCGCCGTGCTAGCTCTTGGCCAGCCCCTGCTCCAGATGTCTCTGTCTGAGCCCCGAGCGCGCATGCTCCCAGGCATCAGCCCGGCTGTCACGGCCGTCACGGTCTCCCCACCCCGGCCCACTCCATCTTCTACACTTCCACAGCGTTTCACAAACACTTCACTCGAGGCACTTACCATCTTGCCCTGCCTGACAGCTGTTTATGAGTGCGCTGATCCGCCGTGCTCCCGACACTCATCCCTCCCTGCTCACCACCCCTCCCCAGGGAGCCCTGTGAGGGCAGGAGGCATGTCTGCCGTCTGTCTGCCTGGGGTCTCGCAGGCGGGTTGTGTGTATGTCTGTGTGTGTGTGTGTGTGGGGGGGGGGGGTTGCTGTTCTCTCTTGTATGGTGAGTGAACGACTGAGCGGTCACTACCCTGGCTGTGAGTGCCGACCGCCAGCAACTCGACCGAGGACAGTGTCCCAGCCCCAGAGGAGCGCTCGGGACAGGTTTCTCGAATCGGCAGCTGTGTTCTGGGTCGCCTAGAACTCTCTCAGGCCAGCCACCACCTCCCCAGCGTCCCCCGCCCCAAATTCTGTCCAGGAGAGGGAAAGGGACAGGGCTGCTGGATGGCTGGGCTCGCCTGTATCTCTGTCCCAGAGGCCCGTGACCGGGCCGTGGCCTCAGCAGGGCAGGACCTCAGTCCCTGCCCCTCACCCCCAAATGCGGGAGACACCCCAGATGCCTCCTGCGTTTCCCACGCTGGCTCCTGACTGCCCCCCGCAGGTCACTCCCGGGATGTCTTCTCATGGTTTTGGCCTTCAATGCTCAGGGGGCTCCCATTTTCATGAGAAGGTCCCCAAAATATGTGATAGACTCACCACCAAGCTACCCACTCCAGACCCAATTTCTCAGGGTGAAGCCCCCCCAACTCCTAGTCACCCCTGAAATCCCTGCACCGGATACAAATAGTGAATACCTCCCCCCCCACCCCACCCCCACCCCGCCATCCTGATTTGCACTGAGGGGTGACCCAGATGAGTGTCGGCAGGGCGCTCTGGCCAGGCACTTGTCCCGTGAGACACTGGCCAAGTCTGGAGTCGGACACTGCCCACGTGCTCCGGTCACAAACCTCCCTCCCGGCGGCCACACACAGCCCCGAACCTCCAACTCCCAAACACGCCATCTAAAAGAGAAAAAAAAAAAAAGGTCTCAAGCCAGTGAATTTCTCTGGGTTCGGGTAACGCACTGAATTTGTGTATATATATATTTTTGCTTTTTGGGTCACACCCGGCGATGCACAGGGGTCACTCCTGGCTCTGCACTCAGGAATTACCCCTGGTGGTGCTCAGGGGACCCTATGGGATGCTGGGATTCAAACCCGGGTTGGCCGCATGCAAGGCAAACGCCCTACCCGCTGTGCTATTGCTCCAGCCCCCAGTAATGCATTGAATTTGACCCCCGCCCTTCCAAGAGAAGCACCACCTCCAAGCTGAGAGCTGGTCCTACGGAATTCACTTGCTCAGTGCTGCAGATTCCTGCCCTGCCCCTGAGAGCTGTAATTCTGTCCAATTTAAAACCATTGTTCCGGCCGCACATTTCATCCTCTTCCCTCGTTCAACTTGTTCTCAGGCCAGACAACCCGGAAAACGATCCTCGTTACGGGCAACACGATAAGGACCAGGAGACGGTGAACTTCAGCACGAAACTTCCTGGGTGTTTAGATTGCCTCGATTGGTACGAGAGATAAGGGGAAACCGAACAGGTGGAGAGATGAGATGAACAGGAAGTTTGGGGCCCCTGGGCTGGCAACGGCAGGAGGAAGCCAGCAGCCCCCCCACCCCAGACACACACACACACACACACACACACACACACACACACACACACACACACACACCACCCAGTCTCTTCATTACAGAAAATGAGATTTTTTTTTAAGCCTTCCTTTTCACACGCCATAAAAAGCCTCTCAATCCCCCTCCCTGGGAACAGGGGCGAAGGCAGACTGAGCGCCAGGTGGCGGGCAGGAATGGCCAGCATCGAGGGATAATCTTGCCGCTTCCAGAGGAGGTAGATGAGTGGGAACCACGATTACAATTACAGCCGGTTTCAGGTCAGAGAACTGAGTACCAAGTGCGCTTCCTACGGGGACGAGCCCCTGCTTCCGAGCGGCCTCTTTAACCCCCCCACCCCCCATTCCCTGCTCGCTGGGGTACTTCCCATTTGCTCCCTGTGTGATGGGGAGGCGGGCACCGGGAGGCAGGGGGGCTGGCCCGAGGGAGCCCCGCGATGTTCTCTCTCTGCACCGAGCTCCTGTCCCCGGCTTCCCAGCGCTTCCTCTGACCTAGATTCCCAGCTTCCCGCTCCCCACCCCCTCGGCACACACATACCCCCCGCCCTCCTCCGCGGTACCAGCAGTTGCTCTGATGTTAGGAACCGTCGCGTTTTCCGTTCTCAGCAATTCTAGAACTCGAATATGGGACACGCTCTGATTTCCTCCGAACAAATGATGACATTCAAAACACACACGCACAGGGCCGAGCGGCTCCCGGGAACCCTGGCACGTCCTCGGGCAACAGCATCCTTCCTCCTTGGGGTAGGGGCGGGGGTGGGAGGTGTGGTTGGCAGCTGACGGAGCGACACTGACAGACCCAGCAGCCCTGTTCCCGGGGACTCTGGGGTCCCCGCGTTCCCTGGAGCTGTGTGGCAGCTCCATGATGTGCCAGCTGGCACCGCCGTCCCCCTCCTCCCTCCCGCGGGCTGGTGGGCTTTGCCAAGAGGGCAGAGGGCTTCCCAGGGCGCGCCGCGTGGTCCCGGCCGGCAGAGACCCCGGGTCTGCTCATTTCAAGCCCAGAGCGCCGTCCCTCTCATCCCCCTGGGGTGCAAAGCAGAAGTAGGCTCCTCCCATCTCTAGGAACCCCCAATTTCAGCTGCACCCAGACGGCGCCGACACCCCCAACCCCAAGCCAGCACCCCAGTCTCTCCTGATTCCAGCCATGGGCCCCCTGCTGCTCCCCGACCTTCTCTTCCCAGGCGATCCCAGGGGGCAACTTGGGCGCCCCCACATGCCATGGGAGCCCAAAGCTTCCGCGCAGACCTGTTCCCCCTCCTCCCCTCCCCTTCCTCCCCCTCCCCCTCCTCCCCCTCGCCCTCCTCTCTCCCTCCTCCCCCTCCTCACCCTTCCCCCTCCCCCTCCTTCCCCTCCTTCCCCTCCCCCTCCTCCTCCCCCTCCCCCTGCATCTTCTCTTCCAGTGAAGGCAGAGCCACCCCCGCAGTCTCCCAAGCCAGAGCCAGTCACGCCAGAATTTCCTCTGCCTCGGCTCCCGGAACAGTCACGAAGTCCTTCCCTTCTCGCTTCCTGGGTGCCTCCGAAACACCCGCCACCTCGGGGCCCACCGCCACGTGCCCGC
The DNA here is from genome assembly GCF_027595985.1 of Sorex araneus. Taxonomy (NCBI): domain Eukaryota; kingdom Metazoa; phylum Chordata; class Mammalia; order Eulipotyphla; family Soricidae; genus Sorex; species Sorex araneus. The sequence goes on from NC_073307.1 coordinate 95,884,663, forward strand.
TGGTGACGTGCATCACCCGCGCTCGCGCTCGGCGTCTCGCCCACCCCGCCCCGCGCTCAGCGCCCTCCCCCTCCGGACTCTCCGCCGTTCCCTCCAGAACATTCCCATTCCCTGGCTCCCCCAGGCTTCAAGATCAACGTCCAGGCATTTCAACATGGGCTGCGGGGCCCTGTGCCTCAACTTCCTTTCTCCATGCTTCTGGGACCCCCATCTAAACTCCCTGGTCCCTTGTTCCCAGAATGCACCAGGCTTCCTTCCCAGGATGCACCAGGCCCCTTCTCAGGATGCACCAGGCTTCCTTCCCAGGATGCACAGGGCCCCTTCCCAGGACACACCAGGCCCCTTGCCAGGAATCACCAGGCTCCCTTCCCAGGATGCACCAGGCTCCCTTCCCAGGATACACCAGGCCCCTTCCCAGGATGCACCAGGCTCCCTTCCCAGAATGCACTGGGCCCCTTCCCAGGACACACCAGGCTCCCTTCCCAGAATGCACCGGGCCCCTTCTCAGGATGCACCAGGCTCCCTTCCCAGGATGCACCAGGGCCCCCTCCCTAGGATGCACCAAGCTCCCTCCCACGATGCACCAGGCCCTCTTCCCAGTACACACCAGGCCCCTTCCTAGGATGCACCAGGGCCCCTCCCCAGGACGCACCAGGCTCTCGTCCCAGAATGCACTGCGCTTCCTTCCCAGAATGCTCCGCGCTGCCCCCCACCCTGCCCCCTTGCCCCTGGCTTTCTGAGTAGCTCCATTCATTTCCTGGGCCACCCAGATGGCCCGTCCTCCAGGCAATCTTTCCTGTCCGGCTTCTCCTTCCCCCTTTATCACTGTCCTCCTGTCCATTAGGACATTTTCAGCCCCAGGAAGAAGAAGCGGAGTGCCTTAGGCAGTGGTGGAGATTGATGGCTTCTCACCCCGGGTCCAGGAGTGGGAGGGCTCCTGGGCGTCCACCTGGGCGGCTTCATGACTTCATCCCGGGCTCCCCATGCGTTCGCTCTCCCCGCCTCCTCTGGATTTACTGCCCTGGTCTTGGCCGCGTGCCTTCGAGACAGGCGGGGTGAGGGGTGGCGGGGGGAGCCCCTTCTCTGAGACAACTGGAAACCAGTCAGAGCCCGTCTCGGGTCATCAAGATAGGTGACAAAATTCAGATCAAGGCTGGGGGAGCACCATATCGTTGGGAGATGGGATTTATGGTTTTGCCCATGAACTTGCTCTAAAAGCAGGTTTGTTTATTTAGGGGCCTGGGGGCCACACTAGGGGGAACTCCTGGCTTACTCCTGGATCAGTGCTAGAGGTGACTGCTGGCGGGGCCCAGGAGACCGTATGGGATGCAATAGATCGAATTCGCCTTGGCTGCACGCGAGACAAGCGTCTTACCTGCTGTACCATCTCCCTGGCCCCTTAAAAGCAAGTTTAGAAATATTTTGAAATATTTTGAAATATGTCCAAACTCTGAGACACATGAAGTGTGAACACGGAATGACTGTTTCCAGCACTGGCCCCGTGAGCCTGTGGAAGTTTTCATCCTCTTGTTTAGAAATAAGAGAACAAACGGAAGAAGATTCCTGGTTACCTGGGCAAGAAGCAAAAATGAGGGGCTGGCCTTGCTTCCGACAAATTCCTGAAAGTTCTGAGACCTGAGAGAAGATGAATTCAAAATTAAGAGAGACGGGGTCAGGGGCTGGAGCAATAGCACAGCGGGTAGGGCGTTTGCCTTACATGCGGCCGACCCGGGTTCAATTCCCAGCATCCCATATGGTCCCCTGAGCACTGCCAGGGGTAATTCCTGAGTGCAGAGCCAGGAGTAGCCCCTGTGCATCGCCAGGTGTGACCCAAAAAGCAAAAAAAAAAAAAAAAAGAGGGAGAGACGGGGTCAGAGAAGACCCCCGGGCTGAGTCTCAGGGGCCCGACCGAGGTGGGGAGGGGGTCACGTGAGGGGTGGCTCAAGTGGAGAGAATCAGCTTGGGGTCGAGAGTAGCCAAATTGGAGCCACAGTACAGCGGGGAGGGCGTTTGCCTTGCACGCAGCTGACCCGGGTTTGATCCCCGGCATCCCATAGGGTCCCCCAGCGCTTCCAGGAATAATTCCTGAGAGCAGAGCCAGGAGGAACCCCTTTTGTGGGTGTGACCCAAAAAGCAAAACAGAGGGGGGGGCGGCTGGAGCAATAGCACAGCGGGTAGGGCATTTGCCTTGCACGTGGCCAACCCGGGTTCGAATCCCAGCATCCCGTATGGTCCCCTGAGCACTGCCAGGAGTAATTCCTGAGTGCATGAGCCAGGAGTGACCCCTGTGCATTGCCGGGTGTGACCCAAAGAGAGAGAGAGTAGAGAGAGAGAGAGAGAGAAGCCAAATTGCAGAGATCAGCCGCCCTCCCCTCCGGAGTGGCAGCCTGCCTCCCGGGCAACCGCTGCCTCCCAGCCCTTCTCTGCTGCCCTCGGCGTCTCCCGGGAGCCTCCCTGCGAGCTGCGCTTCCTTCTCCTCCCTGCAGATCCTAAGTAACCAAGAGGAGTGGTTCAAGGCAGAGCTCGGCAGCCAAGAAGGCTACGTGCCCAAGAATTTTATAGACATCCAGATTCCTGAGTAAGTATTTCCAGCCTGCCGCCATCTCCTACCCACACACACTCCCCCCTTGCTTTTTCCAGCCCTCGCTAAATTTATCTGTGCAGATAAATATCCGAGCAGACCCAAGGCTCTGTGGAAGATGGTTGCCTCTCGCGCGGGAACCTCCCGCTGAAGGCCAGGGTGGGAGGGAGATTGGCACTTCCCGGTGTTGCCTTTCGAGTCTGACGTCATGAGCCCATATCACCTATTTTAAGTTTACTGACTCACATCATCTGTCACTATAATCACGGCGTTTCCAGTGGGGGCGCGGTTGGCCACCCCAGCACCCTCAGAGCTGCTACCTCCTCTGAAGGTCCTTCTCTGCTTTTCTCCCATCCTCTCCTCCTTCTGCGCCGAGCACCCCAATGTGCTCTCGGACCCGGGTCCGGGTGGCAGCTCCGGGTGGAGCGGTGCTGTCTACACAGCCAGCTTGGGGCTGGTCCCCCACATGATCCCTGCTGTTGGAAAGGTGGGACTTTGGGGAAACTCCTGTCTCCGGGGAGACCCCGAGCTCTGCTATCCAGTGGGTAACGGGCAGGCGGCGGCCAGGAGGTCGCCTACCCCCAGCCCCGCTCTCCCGGGAGAGGCCAGAGGCCGTGGCAGGAACCCTAAACTCCTCGCATCCTCTCAGCCCCTGCCCTCCACTCGCACCTGACCTGACGGCCGGGTTCTGGGGGACACGAGAGAGGTCCATCCCCGCCAGCCTGCCCTGCTGCAGTTGGGGGGCTTGTGCGTCTGGATTTCCCACCCCCTCCACACACACACACTGCAGCAGCTGCCTTCCTTCAGCAGAAACGTCTGCTGCCCCCACATCCCTCCCAGCAAGCCAGCCCACCTCAGACTGTCCTGAGCCGGCTTCCCCACACACACACACCCCTCCGCCCCCCACCTCTCACCTCCTTCTCCCCCGTTCCTGGGACCCTTACCTCTGCTCCTCCTCCCCCTGCTTCTGCTCCCTCACCCCAGGGCGGGCCCCATCTCATCACCCCATCTCCGTTAGACTTAGCACATCCTCCTGCTCAGAAGACACCCCCCCCAGCTTCATATTTTATTTATTTATGATGGCGTATTCAATATGCCAAAAGCAGTAACAAGTCTCACCATGGAGACGTGACTGGTGCCCGCTCGAGCAAATCGATGAGCAACAGGCTGACAGTGACAGTGGCAGTGATTTATTTATTTATTTATTTATTATCGCTTTTGGGGTCACACATGGCGATGCTTAGGGGTTCCTCCTGATTCCGCACTCAGGAATTCCTCCTGGCAGTGCTCAGGGGACACTATGGGATGCCGGGGATCGAATCCAGGTGGGCCACATGGAAGGCAAACACCCTCCCAGCTTGCTATCGCTTCAGCTTCCCCCCCCAGCTCCATATTTGAAACTACAACCTCCCCCCCCACACACACACACACTCCCCACCCCTCCCCCTGGGTCTCCTTCTCTTCCCTGTCAGCCTGGTTTGGTTGCGGTGTCTCCCGCGGTGTCTCCCGTCCTCGCTCCCTCTCTCCACGGGAACCCAAGTTCTGGGAGGGCCGAGGCGCTCGTCTGTCCTGCCCATGGCTAGACCCCCAGGCCCCGCGCTGCGTTCATGTGACAGACGCTGCTGAATGGCTGATGACAAGCTCCAGGAGGAAGTGGCATGTGAAACCCCGGGGATCCTTCTCCCTTTCCCGAACGTCTCCTCAAGTGACCCCGGAGCCATGGTCCCTCCGCGTCAACCCTCTGGGGTTGTGGGAGCACCTGATGGGGGGGGCGGGCTCTACTTCAGCCCCTCAGAGCCCACCAGCAGCCCCGAGTCCACCGTGCAGGGACGCCCCACCTGAAGGAGGGTCTGGACCCCTGGCCATCACCTGCCCCTTCTACGCCAGACAGCAGAGCTCAGGGCCTCCCCAGAAACAGTAGCTTCCCCAGAGTGCCACCTTGCCGACAGTAGAGATCATTTGGGGGGCAGCTCCGGAACTGGCTGTGTAGACAGCACACAGCAGCAGTTGCAAGGCTGGCTCCCTGTGACGGCAGTGTTCACAAGGGGGGGCAGGCAATCCTGCCCAGTTTGGTACGTGCCTCCCAGTACACACACACACACACACACACACACACACACACACACCCTGGAAGCACTAGCCCCTAAACTCTCCCAGGTCCCAGCGGGTCACAAACCTCAGGCCCTGATCTCTGTCCCCATCCCGTCCCCGCCTCCCTCCCCGACACGGTCACTCACACATGGCTCCCTTGGGTGCAGCTACTCATTCCCGTGATCCAGGCCTGCAAGCCGCAGAGGCCTCTGGCGGGGAGGGCCGAGGACGGGGAGGGGCCGAGGGGACAGGGAAGAGAAGGTCCAAACTTTGGTCTCAGAGGCGACTCTGCTCTGGCCACCTGCTTCCCAGCAACAAACACACACACACACACACACCCCTCTGCCACACTCTTCACCGCCCTTTTCACCATCACCCAGAACCTCACGCGCATTCTCCGGCTTCCTCCCGCTGTAGATGGTTTCACGAAGGCCTCTCTCGACACCAGGCTGAGAACTTACTCATGGACAAGGAGGTTGGCTTCTTCATCATCCGGGCCAGCCAGAGTTCCCCTGGGGACTTCTCCATCTCTGTCAGGTACCGCCTCCTCCCCTCCCCCCACCCCCCACCCCCTGCCACCTGTCCAGGGCTGCTGGGGCCTCAGGGGCCGTGAGCGTGACCTTAGCAAGTCAGCCAGGGGCCACCCGCCACCCACTTCCTGTGCCACAGACCAGCGCTGCGGGGCCGTGGAATTCAGGAGGCAGTTGCATGTCCACATCTCGGCCTCCCCTTCCCAGCCGGGCGCTTCTGGAAGGACAGAAGCTACCCTCTGCAGCGAGGGGCCTTCACGTGCCTTACACCTTGATACTCAGAGTATTTGTGGGATGGTGACCCTCCTGATTACCCTCATTCCCCTGGCTGTTCATCTTTTTTTTTTAAAAAACTTTGGATTTTTTGGGTCACACCCAGCAATGCACAGGGGTTCCTCCTGGCTCTGCACTCAGGAATCACCCCTGGCGGTGCTCAGGGGACCATATGGGATGCTGGGATTTGAACCTGAGTTGGACGAGTGCAAGGCAAATGCCCTACCTGCTGTGCTATCACTCCAACCCCATGGATTTTTTTTTTAATTGAATCAACATGAGAGCAGTTACAAAGTTTTCAGGTGTAAAAATGAAATGTATGATCAGTCATACAATGATCAAACACCCATCCCTTCATCAGTGCACATGTTCCACCACCAAGAACCCCAATATAACTCCCCTCTCACCCCCCACCCTGCCTGTGTGGCAGATGATTTTCACTTGACTCTCTCTTTACTTTGATTATATTCAATTTTCGACAGAAAACCCACTATTATTATTCGGAATTTCCCCCCAACCATCAGACCTGCCGAAAAGGCATCATTAGATCATTTGTGTTCTATTGCTGAGAATGAGGAGCATATGATGTCGCACGGCCACGAAAGCGGCTGCTGTGGTTTTGGAATTCTGGTATTTTAGTAATTAAGTCCAGAGGTATTCCTGCCAGCAGCTGCTGCGTTCTGAGATTGGTTTGTGTGCCTCTGGGAGTGGAGGAGCTGTACGTGGGCAGCTGCTTGGGGTCTCGTTTGGGCGAGGAGCAGGACCAGTTCTGCCCCCTCCCATCTCGAGATTCCCCGCATGCCACATCACTGCAAGCTCCTACCTCTCTGTCCAATTGGCTCTGAAAGGTGGTGGTTGCCATGCTGCCGGAAAGGGGAAAAGGCCGAGGGACAATAACCCTTTCCTTCCTGGGGCTGCACGGGGCCATAGCTTAGTTCACAGTCCAGGATTCTTTTTTTTTTAAATTGAATCACTGTGAGATAGAGCATTACAGAATTGTTTATGACTCCATTTCAGTCATACAGTGATCCCGCACCCGTCCCTCCACCAGTGCAATTTCCCAGCACCAGTCCCCCCAGTTTCCCTCCCACCCCTTCAGGCCACACCCCCACTGGGCTGTTCACCTTAACTGCTGGCCGGAGATATGGGGGGGCAGGAGGGGAGGGGTGGTCAGGCACTTGCCATGCATACACTGACCCAAGTTCCGTCCTGGCACCACAGAGCCAGAAAAAGCCCTGAGCACCGCCAGGCATCATAACTTCCCCTCTTCCTCCGAAAAAAAAAATATATTAACCTTTTATTTTCTTTTAAGTGTTGCGGCTATACCTGGGTCAGTGCTCAGGGGTAGGTCCCTTCGGTGCTGGGGATCGAATCCTGGCCTGCAGCATGCAGAGCATGCGGCCTGGGGAGCTCTCTCCGGCCCTGTCTCCTTCGTTTTCATTTATTTATTTATTTATTTATTTAATTGAATCACCGTGAGATACAGTTACAAAGCTTTCATGTTTGAGTTTCAGTCGTACAATGATCAAACACCCACCCCTCCACCAGTGCACATTCTCCAGCACCAATGTCCCCAATATACCCCCTCCCATCCCAATCCTCCCCCTGCCTCTGTCACAGACAATTTCCCCTATACTCTCTCTCTCCTTTTTGGGCATTATGGTTTGCTCGAAATTTTCCACCACCATCCAAGCCTGCCTGCCAGGGACAAATGCTAGATAAATTATTTTCTATTGCTTATTATGAATATCACAAGAAGTCGCTTTTGGAATTCTAAAATTGCAAATGGTTGGGGTCCAGAGACATCTCTGTGGGGAGCTAATCCAGTTTGAGATTCATTTGGGGAGGGGGGTCTCTGGATCAGGGCCATTGATGCGCTGAGATGGCACCTGGAGGCAGATTGTGGGGGTGACAGCCAGGACCCCAAGTGAGCAGGGAGATGGAAAGAGAGCCCCCCTCCCCCCCACCCCCCCCTACCACCGTGTGGCCTGGAGTCTTAGTCCTGGAACCCACATACCTGGGTTTTTTTCTTTTTTCTTTTTGGGTCACACCCGGCGATGCACAGGGATCACTCCTAGCTCTGCACTCAGGAATTCCTCCTAGTGGTGCTCAGCGGACCATATAGGATGCTGGGAATTGAACCCAGGTCAGCCGCGTGCAAGGCAAATGCCCTCCCCTCTGTGCTATCGCTCCAGTCCTGCGTACCTGGGTTTTGCTTCTGGAAGCTCGTGACCGCCAGGGTTTCATCTGGAGCGGGCGGGCACGCCTGCTCGTCTGAGATGCCCCGGTGCAGTTGGCTCAGTACGGAGTTCCAGAGAGATCTCCGCATTGTTATTTATTTATTTTTTTTAATTAGCCTTTTTCACTACCAATTAAGTCTGAAGGTGGGTTAGAGAAAAGTCAAGCTCTCCAGCGGTCGCTGCGAGAAGCAGTCGATAATTGTAGTCGGCCACGCAGAGAGAACTGGAGATGGGAGCCTTGGCCTGGGCGGGACCCGAGGCACCGCCCCACAGCCCCCGGAGGGAGTGGCTTGGTCCAGGCTTAGAAGGTCACGTCTGAGCAGACGGCACCTGGCGGGATCTTGGAGCGCAAGTAACGAGAGCAGAGGAGAAGGCGCAGCAGCCGGCCTGCACGCCCTCCCAGGCAAGGGGGCGAGGAAGGGAACGCCAGCCTCGGGTCTGCGGAGGCAGAGAGGGCCCTCAGTCCACACACCCGCGCTCTGGCCAGAATCGAGACCGCTTTGCTGTTTTGGAAGAAGGGATCTCTTGAGGACCTGAAAGGGTCTGCAAAGAACAGGCAGCCGGCGTGCCGGGAGTGCCAGCACTGCCCTTGGGATCTCACAAAACCCTCAGCTCCTTACCGGAACGGCCCTTCTCACAGCTGGGTGGGCCACTCAATCTTTTTTTTTTTTTTTGCTTTTGGGGCCACACCCAGCGATGTTCAGGGCTTACTCCTGACTCTGCACTCAGGAATTACTCCTGGCGGTGCTCAGGGGACCCTATGGGGTGCTGGGGATTGAATCCTGGTCAGCTGTGGAGGAGGCAAATGCCTTACCCGCTGTGCTATCGCTCCGGCCCCACGGATCAACTTTTATACCTTTTTTTTTTTGGTTGTTGGTTTGCTTTGGGGTTTTTGGGCCACACCCGGCTATGCTCAGGGCTTACTCCTGGCTTTGTGCTCAGGGATCATTCCTGGGGGAGCTCAGGAGACCATAGGAGGTACTGAGAATCAAACCTGGGTTGGCAGCGTGCAAGGCAAGTGCCCTGCCCACTGAACTATCTCACTGGCCCCCACTGGTTGATTCCAGTTTTGGCTATTGTTGATGGATCTCCCATTCTAAACTCGTTCGGTCTTCGTGAATTCTGCCTTGAAATAAATCCTACGAGTCAAGCCTCTTTCTCCAGGACTTCATCCCAGGCTGCACCGCATTCGTGGCTCACTGTGGGCCTCTCGTGGCCCATTTGGGATGCGTGCTGTGGCCTCTGGCTGTCTTCAGCCCGGGCTGAGGGTTTATAGTTCCTTCACTGACGTGAGTTCTCCAAAGCTCTCACACTCAGCTCTTGCCAAGCCCGTCTCCCGCGGCTGGGGCCGTGTGGCCCGTATCCCGCTGATCGGTTGTGGCATTGTTGTCAAGCCCTCTGCAGGGATGTAGCGTCACATTTTCCAAAAGCAGAATCGTTCTTGTTAGTGTTGTTACACATCTGCTTTCTGTCCCGGGCGCGGAAGATGAAGAGCTAATTGCCGTTTTATCACCTGGCGTTTGTGAGGCGGCCGAAAGCCCGAGTTGGAAGCCAAGTCCTCTATCCCTCCCTTCCTGATCCCCCACCACCACCGGGGCAGAGCCCCCCCCCCACAGCGGACAGCCTCCCTCAGAGCCCGGTGAGAGATGGGCGGCTCTCTGACTCAGGCGGCGGATGAATAATCGTGTCACCAGGACACGTCTGCCCTCACCCCTGTAGTACTGGGTTGACTGCGGCTGGGTTGAGTCACATGGTCTAGGAATAAAGAAAATGTCTTGGAGGGGCCAGCCCAAGGGGAAGGCCCGGCAGTGATGGCCAAGGGCCAGCAAGCAGCGGTCATCCCGTGGCTGCATCCACCCCTGAGCACAGGGGGCGAGGCAGGGGGGCCGGGTGCCCCTGCCCGGCTCCAAACAGAAGAGCTCAAGGTGTGGGTGTGCAACCTTTGCGTTCAGTGGCCAAGAAACCCCTCCCCAGGCCTCCCCAGCAGGGGAGCAGAGAGACGGGGGTCACAGACTGATGGCAAAATGCCCCGTCTAGTGCAGAACTGGATCCTTAAGGCACACCTGTGGGCGGGGGGTTGAGGTATGGGCCTGCACGTGGGTTGTGACTGATCATCTACAGAGGGAAAGCGTTTCACAGAGGCAGTCTCTTGGGAGATTAACTCAAGGAGGCACTCTGTCTCCCTGGGACATCTATATTGCTTTTCTCTTTCCCTTTAGTCGTACATCTTAAACAGTTACATTTGCTTCTCATTGATACTCGCAGTTATTTGGATAAACACAGTTAGAGATATAGATTCCAAAGCCTAGCTCTCTGGGTTCTGAGGTGAGGCTTTTACCGTAAACCCCAGAGTAAGTCCTCAGGCTAATCCAAGTTGTCCTTCCCGGGGGGGGGGGGGGGGGAGTTCCCTGTCTCTTAATTCATAACGGCTTGCATCAAGACCGTGCTTTTTTGCTTTCTAGACTGTTCTATTTCAATACCAGGGTAGCTTAGCTGCTTGTCCCTGGTCTATCCAAGGCCCACAGTGGGACACCCCCCGCCCCCGCTTTGGGGGGGATGTTAGGAACTATGGCAACCAAAGCCTGAGTCAAGTAATTACGATGGATGCCCAGGAGTAGACATACTTCAGAGTCAATCAACTCCCAAATATTAGGGGCACAGCACTAATGGTCTTTCTGTGTTTAAGCAAAGAACACTGCTTTATAGGAAAAGACGAAAAGGCTCTAGGGGAAGTAGAAAAGCAAGTCACTCACTACAAATACAAAGTCCAACATTTTTTCACCAGAAGTTTTGACTTATAAGTAACCAAGAGCATAGCAGTGGGAGATAAGGCAGAAAGGAAAGGTTAAAGATAAACTCGGGGGATTAGGGGTGCTCGGGGCGGGCGGGGGGGAGGGGAAGGGGCAATTCGCTGATGAAGCCTGAAGAACTGAGGGTTAGTGTCCGACATGCCCCTAGTCCTTGGCGCTCTCGCCCCTGCCCGAGACTCAGAACATTCTGGGCCTCTGCGGGATCCGGCGACTGTGTTACTCACCCCAGTTTATGATAAACATGTGTCTGCCCGACACGTGTTCTGCACCCCAGAGTCACGTTGGAACAGTTACCCAGGGCCAAGCCTTCCCTTTCGGGGTGAATCAAGTAAAATCCATTTTCTCCAGTGCTGGTACAAAAGCATCCCAGGGCTCTGCGTCCAGGTGGGCATCGGAAAGGGCCGATCTGAAGGTAGCTCAGCCGCCCTGAAGTGTCTACACTGCAGGCCCGGCTCTCCTGCCCGAGAGACTCGGGGTTCTGGCTCCAGCTCGGCCTCACCCTCCCGGATGCCAGAGCCAAGCGCCTGGACCTCTCTGAGTCCAGGTCCTCCTTGGAACCATGGATCCATCCAGCCAAGTGACCCCTGAGTGCCTCTCTCAGAACACTCTAGAATGTTCCATGCCTAATCCAACATGACCGCCACTGTAAACCTGGCTCCCTTACTTGTGAGCATGTAAATTGGACATTAAAACACAGCCCATGGGGGCTGGAGCAATAGCACAGCAGGTAGGGTGCTTGCCTTGCACGCAGCCGACCCAGGCTGACCCAGGTTCGATTCCCAGCATCCCATATGGTCCCCTGAGCACCGCCAGGAGTAATTCCTGAGTGCAGAGCCAGGAGTAACCCCTGTGCATCGCCGGGTGTGACCCAAAAAGAAAAAAAAATAAAAATAAAATAAAACGCAGGCCAGGACACAGAGGCCCCGGCAGCGTGGAGAGCAGAGCAAGGCGGCCGTGCCGGGGCTGTGGGCCTGAGTGGAGCCGCCTCGGAGCACTGTGTGGAGCTGAAAAGTGGCAGGAGCAGAGCGGGACCCCTGGTGGTCCAGGGAGGCGTCTCGGTGCCAGCAGGGCCTCCGCTCAGCAAGGCTCAGGGCCGCCCTGCCTCAGAATGAGCCTGATAGAAAACCTGGGACCCGCTCCTAAAGCACCGGTCACTCGTGAGAGCTTCTGCTCCCGTGTCAGAAGACAACTTCGGGGCTGGAGCAGTAGCACAGCGGGGAGGGCCTTTGCCTTGCACGTGGCCAACCCGGGTTCAATTCCCAGCATCCCAGAGGGTCCTCTGAGCACCACCAAGGGTAATTCTTGAGTGCCGAGTAACCCCTGTGCATTGCTGGGTGTGACCCAAAAAGGAAAAAAAAAAAACTTAGCACAGTCTTTGTGTCCGAGCCCTCTGGGGATGGCCGGGGGGGGGGGGGGGGTCCCTCCCCCGAGTCTCCCCATCTGACCAGCCAGGGGACACGCGGCCGTTTAGCCGCCCTCACAGAGAGCCTGCATCTCAGCACCGTCGGCCCTGGGGGCCGGCTGGGGTCCCCGTGTCCCCTGCAGTTTGGCTGTCTTTGATGTCTAGGCATGAGGACGACGTCCAACACTTCAAAGTCATGAGGGACAGCAAGGGCCACTACTTCCTGTGGACCGAGAAGTTCCCGTCCCTCAACAAGCTGGTGGACTATTACCGGACGGCCTCCATCTCCCGGCAGAAGCAGATCTTCCTGAGGGACAGAGCCCACGATGACCAGGTACAAGCCCGGGGGCCAGGCCGCCCCGTCTAGAGGCCAGAGGCCCCGAGCCCCTCCCCTGCCTGTCCCCCCTTCCCCCCTCCCCCGCCTGGAACCTAGAGTGGATCCTGGTTGCTTGACTGTTTTGGGGTTTTTTTTTTTGCTTTTTGGGTCACACCCGGGGATGCACAGGGGTTCCTCCTGGCTCTGCACTCAGGAATTACTCCTGGCGGTGCTCAGGGGACCCTATGGGATGCTGGGAATCGAACCCGGGTCGGCCACGTGCAAGGCAAATGCCCTCCCTGCTGTGCTATCGCTCCAGCCCCTCACTTGGTTGGGTTTTGATGTGGGGGCCACACCGGGCAGTGCTCAGGCGTCTCCCAGCTCTGCCCATGCTTCCGGAGACGGCACGTGGGCCCGCCGTGTGCGCTGCGAGCACCCAGCCCCTGGCACCATCGCCCTGACCCTCCTGTAGAGTCTTAGCAGGAATTTGTCGGGCGGGCCAGACCTTCAATCCCAGGTGCTTCGCTGTCTTCCCGAGCCAAGTGGAAACTTTCTGGGGGTCAGTTTTCTCATACGTAGAACTGAAGGGCAGGGGCCCAGAGCAGTAGTGCAGAGGGGAGGGCAAGTGTCCTGAATGCCGCTGACCCAGGTTCGGTCCCTGGCATCCAGTATGGTCCACTGGCATCACCAGGAGTGATTCCTGGGCGCAGAGCCCGGAGAAAGGAAGGGAGGAAGAAAGGAAGGAAGGAAGGAAGGAAGGAAGGAAGGAAGGAAGGAAGGAAGGAAGGAAGGAAGGAAGGAAGGAAGGAAGGAAGGAGGGAGGGAGGGAGGGAGGGAGGGAGGGGGAAGGAGGGAGGGAGAGGGAAGGAGGGAAGGAGGGAAGGAAGGAAGGAGGGAAGGAGGGAGGGAAGGAGGGAAGGAAGGAAGGAAGGAAGGAAGGAAGGAAGGAAGGAAGGAAGGAAGGAAGGAAGGAAGGAAGGAAGGAAGGAAGGAAGGAAGGGGGAGGGAGAGAGGGGGAGGAAGGGGAGGGAGGGAGGGAAGGAAGGAAGAAAGGAAGGAGGGAGGGAGGGAGGGAAGGAAGGAGGGAAGGAAGGAAGGAAGGAGGGAAGGAGGGAGGGAGGGAGGGAGGGAGGAAGGAGGGAGGTCCAGGCTGTACCCTCCGTCTGATACTCAGTGAGATTCAGTAGTTCTTGTCTCCGGCCCCCGGCTAGCCAGGGAACTAAGGAAACGTTCGCCAGCCTTCCCGTGAGACAATCCGCGTGTGCACACACAGGATTAATCATGGCTTTCAAAATCAATCAGTTGGTGTGAGAAGTGGGTCTCCCGGGCCGAAGCAGGGCTGGGAGAGTTGAAATCAGAGGCTGGATTATTTGGACGGGCGCTGAGCCATCCGAGGCAGCAGCGTGGGCTTCCGGAGGGAGAGCCCCTCCCCGGCCTCCCAGTTAGCTGGTTTTAGTAGGAGAAATTAGCCGTGCACAGAGGAAAGTCCCCCTCCCCCTCCCCAGCGCCCAATGCGCACAAACGTTCTGGAAGGAAAACAAAGGTTGCCGGAGGCCTCGTGAGTTATTCCGCGCAGGAAGCGGACGGGGGCATTCATGTGCCAGGATGTGCGTGCGGAGCAGGAACAAAACGCGAGGCGCTGGATTAAGTGATTCGGGTTTGGAAAGCGTTTCCTGGCACAGGCCAAGCCCCAGCCCCGTGCGATTGTTCAGTGGAAATAACAAGCAAGTGGCGGGCCCAGAGGCGGCGGCCGTGGAGGAAGGAGGCTCCCCCCGCCCACGTGCCCGTGCCAGGCCCTGCTCCACGGCGCTGCGGGCGCGTGGCTGCTGCCGCCTGGAGCGCCGGCCCCTGCGGGAGACTCCAATCAGCCCGAGTCGAGGTCGGGCTCCACTGCAGGCGGGGGCTGAAGGCTCCCGACTCGCCCCGCCTGGGGGACTGCAGGGGCCACCGGGGAGATGAGCGGGTCTGGGCCGAGGACCCATGCCCGCCCGTGGTTTCCGAGGCTGAGGCGCACGCCTGTTCTCCCCAGGGCCCTCGGGGCAGCAGCCTGGACCGGCGCGCGCAGGGAGGCCCCCATCTCAGCGGGGCCCTGGGGGAGGAGGCCCGGCCGTCCATGCACAGGAAGCTGTCAGACCAGCCCGCGCCCGCGTCCGCCCAGTACCCCCCGGGACCGCCGGCCCCACACCAGCGCTACCTCCAGCACCCCCACTTTCACCAGGTACCTGTAGAGGAGGAAGTGGGGCTCGTGAGGGACTGGTGGACGGGAGGGCCTGGAGTTACACACACACACACACACACACACACACACACGCACACACACACACACTCACACTACACACATACAACATACATGCACACTCACTCATATACATACATACACACGTATACATATACACATATATATACACACATGCACATTTACACATTCACACACATACATACATACACATGTACACACATACACATTCACATACAGTCACTCACATACACATACATGCATGCTCACACTCATATACATACATACACATATACATATACACACTCACACACATACACACATATACGCACATGTACACATACACACTCATACACATACATATACATACATATACACACACATGCACACACACACACATACACACACACTCCCCCATGACTCGGTCACCCTGCATGAGTGAAAACTCCCTGCACACCAAGAACAACCATGGATTGAGGGGGGGGGGTTGGCCAGAGCGATGGTACAGCAGGGAGGGCACTTGCTCTGTGTGTGGCTGACCTGGGTTCGATCCTTGGCATCCCGTATGGTTCCCCGAGCACCGCCAGGAGTAACTCCTGAGAGCAGAGCCAGGAGGAACCCCTGAGCATCGCTGGGTGTGACCCAAAAAGCCAATAAGCGAAAACCCAAACCCCCTGGGGTTCATGACGGGGGTACTGCACTGAGAAAGGGGAACCCCCCGCCCAACCCTGCTGCAGTTCCCCCAGAAGATGCTGGTTCCCCCCCACAACGTGCCCCTGAAATATGGAAACCGCTCCTGGCCAAGAAGAAGTCTGTGTGAGTGAAATGGACACAGGAACACACACACACACGCACACACACGCACACACACACACACACACACACACGCACACACACGCACAGACAGTCCGCTTACTTTTCCCATCAGGAGCCCCCAGATCTAGCCGTGCCCCCTGACCCATCTGGCTGTCAGATCCGCGGGGGCAGCAGATCAGCAGGCGCAGTGGGGCCTCGCTCGCTTATTTATTTATTTATCCCCTGCCTCGCTCCAGACGGGATTTAGGCGGCTTACGGGGATGGACAAAGCCGCCAGATAACATCGCCCGGATTCCTCCGAAGCTCCGCCGGGAGCCGGCTGGCGCCCGCCTATCCCACACTCCCCAGCCAGACACGGTCCAGCATGGCCGCTCCGCCCGTGGCACCTCAGGGAGCCACTGTGCTGTCCCTCCTGCCTCTGTGGCTTTGTTCCTGCTGCCTCTCCCTCACCTTTCCTGACCCCCCTTCTTTACTCTCGAGCTTAAGCACTGCCTCCTCTGTGAAGCCTTCCCGGATTGCTCAGGCTGACTTAGATATGCTTATGCTTCTCCCCATGGGTCTGCTCCCCCCCAACACACACACACACACACACACACACACACACACACACACACACACACACACACACACACACACATACCCCGGTAAGCGTTCCCGGGCTGAAGAAGTGAACCCTGCGTCCTCTCTGCCCTCCAGCTGAAGGCCCCTCGCCAGCCCGCTGCCCCCGTCCCCTCTTTGCTGCCGGGGCTGGCCGTGCCCCCGAGGGAGAGCTCCAGGCTCCCTGTCCATGTCTGGGCACACACCGAGGCTCAGGGGAGCCCTGAGGACGCGTCCGCTGCGTCACGACGGTTCCCTTTGTCGTTCCAGGACCGCCGTGGAGGCAGCCTGGACATCAACGACGGCCACACGGGCCCGGGCACGCCCAGCGAGATGAACGCGGCACTCATGCACCGCCGGCACACGGACCCTGTGCAGCTGCAGATGGTCGGGGTACGGCTGCCGGGGAGGGAGGGAGGGGGCCGGCACCGGAGACGGGTGGGAGCCGAGCGAGGCACCAGGCCGGGGAGACCAGGGGCTGGAGGTCAGGCCTGGCCAGGTCACACCTTCCCCAGCACCAGCTCTAGCAGAGAGAGTCAGAGACAGACAGACAGACAGACAGACACACACACACACACACACACACACACACACACACACACATGCGGCTTTCTCAGCCAGCTTCATGCTGACCCGGTGTGTGTGTGTGCCCGTGTGTGTGTGCGCGTGCTCACGTATGCATGTGTGTGTGCATGTGTGCGAGCACGTGCGTGTGTTTATGTGCATGTGTGTGCATATGTGCATGTGCATGTGTGTGCAAGCATGTGCATGTGTTTATGTGCATGTGTGCACGTGTGCATGTGCATGTGTGTGCAAGCACGCATGTGTGTTTATGTGCATGTGTGTGCACGTGTGCATGTGTATGTGTGTGCGAGCATGCACGTGTGTTTATGTGTGTGGGTGGGGGGCCCGGGCTGGCGTTTTGAGCTCAGAGGCCCCCTGCTGAGGTCAGGCGAGGGGGTGTGTGTGGACCAAAGCCCTGGGCAGTGGGACTGGCCACTGGGCTCCGCGGGCAGGAGCTGTCCTGGGGAGGGGCCCGGCCAGGCCCCGTCTGAGCAGCTGCGTGTCCCCTGCAGCGCGTGCGGTGGGCCCGGGCGCTGTACGACTTCGAGGCGCTGGAGGGTGACGAGCTGAGCCTGCGCTGCGGGGAAGTGGTCGAGGTCCTGGACAGCTCGAACCCGTCCTGGTGGACCGGCCGCCTGCACAACAAGCTGGGCCTCTTCCCCGCCAACTACGTGGCCCCTCTGAGCCGGTGAAGACCCCGAGGGGCTCCCAGGCGAGGAAGACGGCTCGAGAGCCTAGACACTCACGGACCCGGGTGGACCCTCAGACACCGGCCGCCCCGAGTCTTCGTCATCGTCGTCATCGTCGCGGTCGGGACAGTAACTTATTGACGATTTAGTTGGACGATTGGTCGGTAGGGGAAGAACTAGGTGGAGAATCAGTCACGGGAGGGGGCGGGGCCGGGCTGGGAAAGAAACGGGAATCCTCCCTGTCTTGACTCGGGACCTGCTTCCTCCTCGCAGGTGCAGGGGCTGGGGGCCTGGGGGTCCTGCCCCCCTTCCCTCCTGTCGGCCTACCCCCACCCCATCCCCCTGACCCGCACTGGCTTGAGAAAAAAGGTACAACCCTGAAATCCTGAGCTGGGGCCAGAAGGAGGGTGAAGGAGGGTGGGATTCACAGGGGTCCAAGGCCCCGGGCCCTGCCAGGCGCCTGCACAGGGCGCCCACCACCCCCCAGGGCCCCCCCAACTCCCTGGCCCCCTCGCCCCAAACCATCATTCCTCATCTAGTTCCTGTCGCTGAGGCCGAGGCTGAGCTGAGAGGGGGGCTTCCTCAGGGGAACCCGAGTCTCCGGGAAGCAGCACCCCACGCGCCCCGAGTGGTTTCGGGAGCCACAGCCAGGGGGCGCCCTCCGCCAGTCCGGCCCGGCCCAGGCACCTCCGAGACTCGGTTTCTCTCCCCTCTTGGCTTCCTGCGGTTTGCAGCACTGAGGGGTTGAACAAGGGTGCAAGCGGGCAGTGAGAGCGGCTTCCCGCTCTGCTGTACCACGGCCACCACCTGGTCCCACAGCTGCCCCTGGGGCGAGGAGCCCCACGACCACCCTCGTCCCCCGCCCCAACTGCCCCCAGCAGTTTGCCCTGTGCTCACCCCAGGCAGAGCACTGGCCAAGGAGGCTCAGGGGAGCCAGGGAGCAAGCAGGAGTGTGTGCGCATGTCTGCATGCATGTACATGTATACCCTGTGCATCCACGTGGTTGCATGCACACGTGTGCATGGAGACCCGAGGACAGCGGCGGTGAGGAGCCCGAGGAAGGCGCCTCCGTTCTTTGTCCTCTTCCTCCCCTGGGGACGGAGGGGGCCACCTTGGGTGCAGGCGATGGAGGAAGAAAAAGAATTCCTGACTCCGAAGCAACTGTCAGCCTTTGACTCTGAGTTCCACGCCTCCCTGCCCCCCCCGGCCGCCTTTGGAGACAGAAAGGGGTGGGGTGGGGGGGAGAGCCACTGTGCTGGGTCCTTGTGGGGGCAGAGGAAATGGCCCGAGAGAGGCCTCGGGAGCGGGAGCACAGAGTGGCTGGAGCCTTGGGGAAGGAAAACGCGGCCGGGAGACGCCAGCCCAGACGTCTGCAGAGATCGAGGGGCGGGCGAAGGGGCAGGGGGATGAGGGCTGTAGGACAGAGGTAGTGATCTGGGCCAGGCAGGGAGCCCCGCCACACACACACACACACACACACACACACACACACACACACAGCAGGTGGGAGGGGAAGGTCTGAGCAGAGAAGTGAGGTGGGGGCTGGGCAGAGCACCCGACGAGAGAGGACGGGCAGAGGAGGCCGAGGCGGCTATTTTGGTGCTCGGGATCGTGGACACGTCCGTCCGTCCCAGTACATAAAGGCAGTGTCTGATGTCACCGTGTTTACAAACCAGATGCTCCAAGCCGTGAGGGGGTGGGAGGGCCCCAGCCCCACGTACAGGCAGAGGGAAAAGGCGGGGTGCTGGCCCGGATTCTTGGCCCTGACACTCTCCTCCAAAGAGCAGAAATCAAGCCAGCATCCTTTGGGGCCGGAGATGGAGACGGTACAGCAGGGAGGGCGACTGCCTGGTACATGCCCGCCCCGGGCTTAATCCCCAGCATCCCAGATGGTCTCGGGTACCACCCGGAGCGCTTCCTGAGTGCAGAGCCACAAAGGGAAGCGAGTGTCCTCATTCTGCCTGGTGTCTGTCACACGGCCCGTGGCGGGGAGGGGGGGAGCACAGGGCTGGGGGCGGGCCAGCCTGGCGAGACGGCCCCAGGCAGGGGCTGAGCCTTGGGGCGAGGGTTCTGCCTCACCCCAAGAAGGTCACTGGGGGCATCTTGTGTGAGGGGAGGAGAGGGTCACCCTCCGTGTTCCGGAAGGAAGCCCCAAGCGTCAGGGCCCAGAGGACAAGGAGGATGTCACCTCGCAGCCTGGCTGGGCACCGGGGGACGCTGACTCCGCTTGGCTCCCAGTGCCAGCCCGGTGCCACCCAGCACTGGGCCTCTCAGCACCGGGACTTGTGGCAGGTCAGAAAACCCACTGGATTTGGCCTGGAATGTTCCGCAGGGCGGGGGTTGCCAGTTCCCGTCAGATGAGTTGGGTTTCCCCGGCCAGGACTGAGCCCCAGCCCCGCCCACCCGGGGGCCAGCCCCAGGCGCTGCTTCTCAGGAGGGAGGCACCTCCAGGTGGCCGGGGCGGGGGGGGGGGGGGGTGCGGGGGGTGGCGCTTCCTGGAGTCCCCCTCAGCCCTGCATTCCTGCCAGGCTCAGTGGTGAGGCCGAGGCCACGGGCATGAGGGCAGAGGTCTGAGGGGCCAGCCCAGCGCTCCAGGAATCCGACTGGCCGCCAGGGTTGGATCCCTCAGCACCCCAAGTGGCCCCCTGAGCCCGCCAGGACGGATCCCTGAGCACAGAGCCAGGAGTCAGCCCTGAGCACCTCCAGGCAGGGCCCGGGGTGCCATCAATCCCTTCCCTAGGGACAGGCAGGCATACTCGCCCCCGGTCACTCTGGCGGGCACAGGCCTGGCCCCGGACTCTCAGGACCTCTGTCCGCTGGGCGTCTGTCCCTCCAGCAAGGCAATGGAATCCTCTGGAAGTCGCACCACACAGCTGATGCCTGTCAGGGGTGGTCCTGCCGGGGGGAAGGGACAGGCCAGGTGACGTCATTGGACCTCAACTCGCCCACAGCAAAAGGGATCAGCAGGGCCTGCGGGCCCCGTTGACCCAGCCAGCGGCGCCCTTTGGGCTCCTGTATGTAGCTCAAGCCAAAGGTTCTAGGAAAGTGTCCAGAACTTTGTCATTCACGGCAACTCAATTAAATTTTTTATGGAAATAAAGGCCTGGTCTCAGTAATAATCCAAGGGTTGCAGGGGGCTCTGGGGTCGCGGCACTTCCCCTGCACGAGGCTGACCCTGGTCCAATCCCCATGAGGGGCCCGGAGAGTTGCCAGGGGGACCCTCTCGAGCATAGAACAGGAGGGGCCACTAAGCACTGCTGGGCATGGCCCCAGAGAACGCTCGCCCCTCGGGTCACTCGCCCTGCTGGCCGCCTACACTTCCTCTGGGTCTGGGAGGAGGGGCGGGGGGTGGGGGGCGGGGGAGGGTATGTCAGAGATCTGGGCATTTGTCCAGCGTGGTCACAGTCAGTGGACCCCAAATTTTCTGTCCTCCTGGTCTGAGGATGCATTGCATGAGTCCCCTGGGAGATGGCCCAAAGTTGCATGCATGGCTGGCTGTGCGGTAGGGGGGTTAGGGACGGGGAGGGGCAGCAGGTGGACTGCGCCCACTTCAGCAGCGCGTGCGTGGCCCGTGCCCCCAGAGAGACGTGATTGAGTCGCGAGACCCTCAGCGTCTCCCACAAACACACAATCACTTCCCGTTCGCTCGGGACAATGGTGCCGACCCACCCCCCTCCTGGCTTTCCCGACTCTGTCTCGCCCCTTCCTCCTTCCCGAAAGAGGAATGCCCCTGAGCCTGTTCGTCGTGGGCGCGCCAGCTGTCATCCTCGGGAGTCTGGGGTTGCCACTTGAGCATTCCGGTCTTGGGAATTGCTCATTTATTCCGTCCGCCGGTGGCTGCAGAGCACCTCTGGGGCAGACAGGCAGCCCCCGGGGCCTTCATGCACCCCGTTCTGCCCTCTCCCTGCAACTGGGTCACTGCCTCTGCCTGAGCTCCCGCTGCCCTCACTCCTTCTCCAGACGAGGAGGGGGCTGCCACCCCCGCTGCCCCGCCCCCACAGGCAGCCCCCGAGGGGAGCCAGACTGCGCCTCATCACATGCCAGGCTGATCCCAGCGGGGGTCTGCTCCAATCCTGCAGGGGCTCCTGTACAGGTTTGCTTTGCAGGCTAGAGGCTAAACTCCTTCTCCTGGGGCTAGAGCAGTGGCACAGCGGGGAGGGCGTTTGCCTTGCACGAGGCCGACCCGAGTTCAACTCCCAGCATCCCACAGGGTCCCCTGAGCACCACCAGGGGTAATTCCTGAGTGCAGAGCCAGGAGGAACCCCTGTGCATCGCTGGGTGTGACCCAAAAAGCAAACAAAAATAAATAAATAAAATGTAGGGGATTCGTTAAACTCAACCCTAATTTTAAAAAAAGAAAACAACCCAATTTTAAGATGAGCAGAAAAAGGGGGCTGGGGCAATAGCACAGCGGTAGGGCTTTTGCCTTGCACTCGGCCGACCCGGGTTCGATTCTCAGCATCCCATAGGGTCCCCTGAGCACAGCCAGGGGTAGTTCGAGTGCAGAGCCAGGAGTAACCCCTGAGCATCACCAGGTGTGACCCAAAAAAGCAAACAAAAAATAAACTCCTTATCCTAGCACCCAAGAACTACAGCTCGTCTGTGCAGGGGCGACTCCACCCCCACCCCACCTGTGGCCCCCACATGCATCATGTCCTCTCTAAGCTGAGACCCCTTCTGTTCCTTTCTCTCCATGTCTTTTTTTTTTCTTTTTGGGTCACACCAGGCGATGCACAGGATGTTACCTCCTGGCTCTACACTCAGGAATTACTCCTGGCAGAGCTCAGGGGACCCTATGGGATGCTGGGAATCGAACCCAGGTCAGTCGCATGCAAGGCAAACGCCCTCCCCGCTGTGCTATCACTCCAGCCCCTCTCTCCCCTTCTTGGCCTCAATCTGGGCGGTCCTCAACATCCCATGGTGCTGTCGTAGATCTGCTGCTTCAGGTGGTTCACCCCTAGCTCCGTGTGGCTCTTGACCACTTGCCACGGGGCCAGTGAACGCAATTCCAGTAGCCCCCATGGCTGCCTTCTCGGCCACTGCACGTTTCGAGACTCAGCTCAGAGCTCACGGTCAGCCAGAGCCGTCCCAGCCCCGTTCCAGATCCCTGCCGCTTCCTCGACCCGCTCCCAGCCCAGGCCCTGGGTCCCTCGTCGTCAGCTGTCCAGGCTTCTGCACCAACGGGTGGGGCTGCTGCAAAGATGTTCCCAAACCGACCCAGCCAGGGAAAGCCCTGTTTGTGATGTTTATCATCGTGTCAACAGTCTTAACCTGTGTCAAAAGAAACAAGCCACAGAGCGGGGAGGAAAAAAATGTTTGCAAAAGACCAATCTGGTAAAAAAAAAAAATTGTTTTCCAAAAATGCAGGGAATTCGTTAAACTCAACCCTAATTTTAAGAAAAGAAAAGAAAAGACAAGACAAGAAAAGAAAAGAACAACCCAGTTTTAAAATGAGCAGAACAAGGGGGCTGGGGCAATAGCACAGAGGGGAGGGTGCTTGCCTTGCACGCGGCCGACCCGGGTTCGATTCCCAGCATCCCATATGGTCCTCTGAGCACCGCCAGGGGTAATTCCTGAGTGCTGAGCACCGCCAGGGGTAATTCCTGAGTGCTGAGCACCGCCAGGGGTAATTCCTGAGTGCAGAGCCAGGAGTGACCCCTGTGCATCGCCGGGCGTGACCCAAAAAGCAAAAAAAAAAAATTCTAGCCAAGCTCCAAAACACAGCC
The DNA here is from genome assembly GCF_027595985.1 of Sorex araneus. NCBI lineage: Eukaryota > Metazoa > Chordata > Mammalia > Eulipotyphla > Soricidae > Sorex > Sorex araneus. The sequence goes on from NC_073307.1 coordinate 95,907,534, forward strand.
CAAATGCTAGCAGGCACTCGGAGCAACAGGAAGTGCCATTCATTAAGGGAACACAAAGCAGTACGGTGGCTTTAAAAGAAGCAACACCAAACACATGGTTCACACAGTTCAGAAAGCCTGCAAGAGCTGAGTAATTAGGGCCACACAGAAGCCCGAACATAAATATTTGCCCAAACTCAGAAGCATCCAAGAGGTCTCTTTCCCTGGGTCCGTGGGTGAACGCTGACGCACCCAGACAAAGGAAATATTATTTGGTGCTCGAAAGAAATGAGCGACAAAGATGGGGAAGGCCACAGGGAGAAACCTTTTCCTCCAGTGTTCATTGAGGCACGGTAATGTACAATGCTGCTAATGACAGAATTTCAGGCACACGGTGTCCCAACTCCACACCCTTCACCAGAGTGTCAACATCCCTCCCTGATATCTCAAGCCACCACCCCCCCGCCCGCACCCCACCTCCTGCCCTCCACGTCCTGTTGGCAGGCTCAGCTCTGTAAACGAACTCTTAGAGTCTGTTGCCATTGGCCAATTAATTGTTCATGTACTATGTTTGTTTGCTGTTTTTTTTTTTTTATCATATTCCACATCTAGGAGAGATCACTCTGAATGATTCCCCTCTAGTTCCAACCCTGAGCAGCCAATCACGCCATTTCGTCTTTTCCTTAGAGCCAAGCAGTTTTCCGTTGTGTATCTGGACCGCGGCTTCTTCTTCAGCCACTCAGCTGTTCCGGGGCATTTGGGCTGTTTCCAGGTGTTGGCGATGGTGACTCGAGCTACCATGAACACGGACATGAAAAGGTTTTTTTTTTTTTTCAAGGGGGTGTTTTGGGGCTTGGGGGTGAGATGCCAAGAAGCGGAGTTGCTGAGTCCATGGAGATGGCAGCTTAATTTTTTTTTTTTTTTTTTTTTTTTTTTGCTTTTTGGGTCACACCCGGCAATGCACAGGGTGTTAGTCCTGGCTCATGCCCTAGGAATTACTTCTGGCGGTGCTCGGGGGACCATATGGGATGCTGGGAATCAAACCCTGGTCGGCCGCATGCAAGGCAAACGCCCTCCCCACTGTGCTATTGCTCCAGCCCCTTTGTTTTAAGTCTTTGAGAAGTCGCCCAACTCTGTAGCTAGGAAGGAGCCCTTAGTGCAAACTGCCAAGTGAAAGAAGACAGTCCGATGGGGCCAGTGTGAGGTCAGCGGGGAAGGCACTGGCCTAGCACACAGCTGGCCCAAGCTCCATCCCCCGGCATCCCCTAGGGTTCTCCCACCCCCCGGCCCCCACCCCCTGAGCCCCTCCAGAAGTGATCCTTGCACACAGAGCTAGGAGGAAGCCCTGAGCGTAGCCAGGTGTGGCCCCAAAGCGAAACAAAAGGAAGCCAGAGCTATATGATTCCAACCAACTGATAAGGCCAAACTCTGGAAACTGGAAAGATCAAAGGCTGTTGAGAGGGAAGCGGGCAGGGGGCAGGGGGGTAGGGGTGGGGGGGGCGGGGGCGGTGATTAAGCAGAAACCAGGGTTTCCAGGGCAGGGAACCTCTTGGCGGTGACTCGGTGACTCAGGAAGGGGGGTTCAGGCCAGTCTACACTTCTCGAAACCCACAGCATGAAGGATCAGCTCTGAGTGACCCTCGGGTCCCCTCCTGTTTAAGCTGAGCTGGGGGGGGGGAGGGACGTGTGTCCTCAGCGGCTGTGGGGATTGGCGTGGGGGGGAGAGAAGCCCCCCCGGGAATAGGAAGTAGATGGAGCATTTCAATCTTCTCTGCAATTTTGCTAGGAACCTAAAATTGCTCTTAAAAAAACAAAACAGAAAAACAGAGCCTGGGTTTTGTTGGTGAGGGTTTTTAACGGGTTGGTTGCTTGTTTTTGTTTTTTTTTTAATGGAGTCACCGCGAGAGACACAGTTACAAAGTTGTTTGGATTTCAGTTACACAGTGTTCCAACACCTGTCCTTCACCAGTGCACATTTCCCACCACCAGTGTCCCCGGTTCCCCTTCTGCCACCCCCCCACCCCAGCCTGCCTCTGTGGCAGGTGCTTTCCTTCTCTCTCTCTCTCTCTCTCTCTCTCTCTCTCTCTCTCTCTCTCTCTCTCTCTCTACCTCTCTCTCTCTACCTCTCTCCCTCTTCTTTTCCTCTCTCTCCCTCTCTCCCCTTTTCTCTCTCCCTCTTTCTCTCCTTCCCTCACTCTCTTTCTCCCTCTCTCTCCTTCCTCACTCTCTTTCTCCTCTCTCTCCCTCTCTCTCCTTCCTCACTCTCTTTATCTCTCCCCCTCTCCTCTCTCCATCTCTCTCTCCCTATCTCTCTCCCTCTATCTCTCTCCCTCCCTCTCTCTCTCTCTCTCTCTCTCTCTCTCTCTCTCTCTCTCTCTCTCTCTCTCTCTCTCTCTGTTTTAAAAAGTGCTCCCACCAAAGATCAAAGCTGATTTCCAACTGCCCAGGTCTCTCTGTCACCCACCTTGAGTGGTGTTCACTGGTTGTCAAGCCTGCGCAAATGAGTGAATGAGTGAATGAGTGAATGAGTGAATGTCTAGACACTGGGAGCCTGAGAGATGGCTCCCGCCCTTCAGGAAAGGGTCTGCTGAGACCTGCATGAGGCCGGGCTTGCAGCTACAGGTCCAATGTCAGTTCTGATCCAGGTCATAAAGGAACAATGAGTCATATCATTGACCTATGGGAGAAGGGGAACGTTTTTTTTTTTTTTCCTGGGAACTTTCCCTTAATACCGAGCCTGTTCCGGCATCTACGGAGTGGGCCGCCCAGATGAACGGATCTAAACCAGCAGCTTCCAAGAACCAGTTGGGCAGAAATTTCCTGCCAGTCCATAAAAATGTTTGTCACTTGGGCCCAGAAGGAACAGTGCAGTGGCTTAGTTTTACATTAGCCTTTTTTTTTTCCTTTTTGGGTCACACCTGGACCCAAACGCACAGAGGTTCCTTCTGGCTCTGCACTCAGGAGTCACCCCTGGCGGGGCTCAGGGGACCCTATGGGATGTCAGGGATAGAACCCAGGTCGGCCGCGTGCAAGGCAAACGCCCTCCCCGCTGGACTATCGCTCCAGCCCCAGATGAGTTTTGCCTTGTTGTTGTCTGGGACCACCCTCAGCGGTGCTCAGGACTTACTTCCTGCTCTGTGCTCAGAAATTACTCTGGTGGGGCTCGGGGACCCTATGGGGTGCCGAGGATCGAACCAGGGTCGGAGGCTTGCAAGGGAAACGCCTTTCCCGCTGTGCTCCCACTCCAGCTCCAAGACTCTGAGCGTGTGGTCATGAGTTCGAGTCTCCAGTGTCCACAGACACGGAACATGAGCCAATGGCTGCTGCTGGCACCAGAATCACTGGCTGCAGCTCAGCTTTGGTGTGTGAGCACCCAAAAAAAAAAAAAAACCCAAAAAAATGCAAAATAAACGGGTGCAACCGCCTGCAAGCACAAGACTGAAAAAAAAGATGCGGAAGCATCAGAGCCATGTGTGAACAGCGTAGCAGGCCCCCCGCCCCCCCCCCCTCCAGCACGGCAGCAGCAGCTGCAAGCCTCAACGAAGAGGGTAGACAAGCCACCGACGAGCACACATACAAGGCCGGGGACAACAGAAGCATGTGCGGTAGAGGGTTCGAGCCCCGCCCACCTCCACACCGTACAAGGTGTGGGCTCCCGAGACGGGTGCGTGTGTGCCCACGTCTCCCAGGAATCAAGGAAGGGGGAAGCAGCAGGAACGAATAGGATGCCCCACCTTGCAAAGGCCCTCACGGGAGGCACACACACGTGCGCACGTGCACACATGCACATGCACATGCACATGCACGCACGTGCACGACGCCGGGCCCCTCCGCTAGGCAGAGCGCCCCCTGCAGGTCAGGCGAACTCCGCGCGCAGCTGCGCCCTGGAGCCAGCTCATCACCCATCCTTTCGGGGGAGGGGCCGTCCTCGAGGAGTTTCCAGTTCAGACTCGGCCCAGGGTGTTTTGTGGCCCCTTCCTGACGTGGGCAATCCCATTTGGAAGCGTCAGATTCGGCCCCCCCCGGTGGGCAGCGCGTGGTCCCTCCTTTTCCCCCCCTGACCCCGTTAGGAGGAGTTGCTAGGTAACGACGCCAATGCCTGTTTGAGCCTGGAGCAGGCTTGGTTACCATGGCAAGTCCAGGGGAGGCAAGTGTGTGGGGGAGAAGGAAGCGGCTGGGGTCCTCTTCCTGGACCCTGTCCCCACTCTCTCGCGGACCCCCGGAGCTGAAGGTAGTTTCTTCTCCTCCCCGCCCCCACCCCCAGCCCCATTATCAACCAGATGCAGGAGGGGGCTTCCCGCTCTGCAGCCCTGATGTGGGCAGGTGACGCGCTCAGTCAGCCGCGTCCTCAGACCCCACGTAGGTAAGAGTGACTCAAAGTGGACACAGGGAAGGAGGAGGCTGAGCTATGTGTCCTCGGAATAAAGCAGATCGATGAGAAAGCCCGTTTGGACCAAGAAGTCACAAAGACCCTGACCTCCCTGGCGGGAAATAGAGCTGCTGGGGGCTGGAGGGCTCCCGGGTGCCGGCTTTGCATGGGGAGACGGGGCCCAGCCCCCGCACTGCTTGGACCCTTGAGTGCTGCCAGGGAGGGACCCCAGAGTCCTACGCTGAGAGTGACTCTCGGGCACTGCCGGGTGTGGTCCCCAAACAGAACCCCTAAACGCAGCCCCTGGCTCAGGGAAGTGCCCGAGGCTCCCCAGGCCCCCTTCTAAACCTGGGGAAGGCCATTAGGGCGCCCCCCCTCTGCCAACGCCCCCGGGGGCCCCCTGCAGCATCCAGTGATGGGGTTGTGCCCTGCAGTGCCAAGGGCCTCAGGGGGGGAGGGGTTAGCTCTCATGGGGGAGGGGCAGCAGCACCCCAGCAGGCAGGAAGGGGAGCATCAGAGTCCACCAGACCTGGACTGCCCTCCTGCCCTCGCTGGGGCCACATCCCAGGTCCAGCCCTGATGCCTACGGTGCGGGCTCTCTGCTGGCCTCTGGGCTCTGCCCCAGCCTTCCTGGCCACCGCCACACTGAGGCCTGGGCAGTACCCGGCTCCTCGCCCCCTGGCCTGGCCACTTCCCTCCGCCAACTCCGCACCCAATGACCCCCTTCCTGCCTGCCTGGGAGGGGGGGGGCTGCAGCCCCTCCCCCGTGAGCGCTAACCCCCCCTGGGGCCCCTGGCACTGCAGGGCACAACCCCATCACTGGATGCTCTAGGGGGTCCCCAGACCCCCCAAAAAACAAGCCAGACTCTGTCCTTCCGGCGGCTGCTGTCTGCCCCTGCCACCAGCCCCTCTCCTCCGGGACCTAGTTCTGAGCTGCCTCCAGTCATCCTGCCCCCCACTGCCCCCCGCAAGGGCCCGGGAGCTGTCGGGGTGCACCCTCCGCTCCCTCCGGACAGCTGAGACGCCTCTTCGGGAGCAGGTGGGGAATGAGAGTGTGAAGCCCACCCCTTCGGGGGCTCGGGGCGAGCAGCCAGCTGTGCTCCCCCGGGCTTGCTGAGGAAGCCCCCCCCTGCCTTTGAGGTACACATCCAGTCCCCGCCGCCAGCCCCCCCCCCCCCCACTGTCCCTGCAGGCCATGCTGAGTCAGACAGGCCCGCGCCAGCCCCAGGTGCGCCCGGGCAAGTCTCCCGGGCGAGCGCCAGGCCAAAGCCCTGAGCTGGCCCGTGCAGTTAACCGAGTTACAGGAACCCCCGGGCGGGGGGGGGGGGGGCCCGGCCAGCAGCGGGCAGCCCCTCGGCCCCGCTCCTTGACAGAAGCGTCTTTCCGGGGGGGGGGGTGTAGGGGCAGAGGTCAGTGCAGAGGACACTGCGACAGGGCGGGAGGAAGCGTTCAGCCCAGGAGGGGGCGCGGAGAGCAGAGAGGTGGGAGAGTGTCATTCATTTATGCAGGAAGCCCTGGAAGCAGCAGAACCCGCATCCGTTGTGAAAAAACAAAACAAAACAAAAACTTATGAGGCTGGAGCGACAGTACAGCGGGTAGGGCATTTGGCCGACCAGGGTTCGAGTCCCAGCATCCCATATGGTCCCCTGAGCACCGCCAGGGGTGATTCCTGAGTGCAGAGCCAGGAGTAACCCCTGTGCATCGCCAGGTGTGACCCAAAAAGCAAAAAAAAAAAAAAAAAATTAAATAAAATTAAAAAAACTTACTCCGAAATGTGCAGGCAGGTGGGAGGGAAACGCGGGGAGAGTGGTGGGGGAAGTGGACCCCCGGGGAGGGGCGGGGGCTGGACCCTTCCTTGTACACCTAAAACCCCATCGTGGCTGACTTTGTTTTGCTTTTTGGTTTTTTGTTTGGGGGCCACACCCAGCAGTGCTCAGGGCTGACTCCTGACCATGCACTCAGGAATTACTTCCGCAGTGCTCAGTGTGTGTGTGTGTTGGGGGGGGATATGGGGTACCAGGGATTGAACCCAGGTCAGCCGCCTGCAAGGTAAGTGTCCTCCCCACCGCAGTAGCGCTCCTGCTCGTGACTTTGTAATCCACGGTGACAAAATAAAGTTAAATAGAAATAGAAAAAGCATCAGCGTCCTTCTTCACCCCACCCCATGCCACCCCAGAGATGAGACAGTAAAGGGGCTCCCTTGGGAAGTTGCCAGCCCGGGATCCAGCCCCATGCTCGGGTTTTGGTGTCTGGCCCAGTGGCCGCTGCCCTGGTGACTTAGGCCGGCCTGCCAGGGACAGAGGGGCTGGCCTAGGGGGTGATGTGGAAGGGAGAACGGGGTGGGGGCAGGCAGCAGCCCCTGCTCTCCCCCTGACCCCACCGCTCTCCTACTCACACCCAGAACCATCCCCTTCTCCACCTCCAAGGGTCCCCTGCTCGCCTAGCTGGACACTCCAGTCTCATGGAGATTTGGGGGGTGGGGGGAGGGGAGAATCACACCTCTCTCTGTTCTCTCTCTCTCTCTCTCTCTCTCTCTCTCTCTCTCTCTCTATCTCTCTCTCTCTCTCTCTCTCTCTCTCTCTCTCTCTCTCTCTCTCTCTCTCTCTCTCGGCCACTCTTTGTCCCAACCCTGCCTTGCATCTTCCTTGGCAACTAGACTCAGACAAGTATTCCCTTCCTTCTCCTCCTTTCTCCTTCCCGTCCACACCTGAGCCAACCTTGAAGATCAGGAAAACACCACCTCCTCCTCTCAGTCCTCCTTGATTGCACCCACAGTCCAGAGCACCCCTCCCTCTGGGCCTAGGCCCTAGAGGGGTGCCCCGCATGCCTGGTTCGGAGTCACACTGGATCCAGCTCTCAAAGGAGAAGAGGAGAAGATGTGAAGGAAATTAAATCACACCCACCCGGGCCCTGGATTGAGGTCAGAGTTGCTTTAGAACATGTCTGAGAATGTTTCTCACATGCCCCAGTTCCCGGCACGGGCAAGGAGGGCGGGGCAGCCCGGGGTGATGGCTGAGAGGGTTCCTGCTGCCCCTCACTTCCCAGCTGCTGCTGGGAGGGAGGGAGAGAAAACAAGCCGCCCTTCCCCCCCAGCCTCAGTTCTGGGGTCTACACTGAGTTCTCCCCCCTTCTGGCTCCTTCATCTCCACCCCTCCCTAGCTGTCACGCCAGCCACAGCTCCTGGCTGCCCACTGGCTGTAGTGCAAGACACCATGAATTTGAGGGTTCAAGAACTTTCTGGAGAAGGGCCAGAGCAATAGCACAGTGGGGAGGGCACTTGCCTCCATACGGCTGACCCGGGTTCCATCCCCAGCATCCCCAGCTGATCGCTCAGCACAGAACCGGGAGGAAGCCCTTAGCACAGCTGGGTGTCACCCAAATCAACAAACAAACCAGGAAAGGGACTCTCAGGAGGGCAAGCCCCGGTTCCTGAAACACACACATGGACACGTACGGACATGCACGGACACACATCTGCATGCAAACCTCACGCAAACCTCGCTGAGTGGCCTTGGCCCAGTCGCTAAACCTCTCTGAGCCTCGGTTATGACCAGTTACCTCTGGAGCAGGGTGTTACCACATCCTGTAAGCTTTGAATGACCCGTGTGTGTGTGTGTGTGTGTGTGTGTGTGTGTGTGTGTGTGTGTGTGTGTGTGTGTGTGGGCACCGCTTAGAACTCGCCTAGAAATGAAGCAATCATGTGCGGGTTCACCCGAACCCCACCAGACTGTTAATCTGAAAGTCAATATTGTCCAAGGTAGAGATCGATGTGTCGGCCACACGCGTGCAGGAATGTGACCTCCCCCACCCCCGGGCTTCTGGGGAGAGTGGAGGGGTGGGGACCCCCAAAGCAGCTCCGGGAGAGCGCGGGGCTTTGCAATGCCCTTTGTTTCCTGAGCTGCCTGTGGGCCAGGCCCTGGGGAGCTTTTCTCTTCAATCCCCTGGAACGGAGGGGCTGAGTCACTGGTGGATTAGGGGCTCATCCGGCGCCCTGGGTGGGCTGCAGCGCCCACCCCTGGGAACACGCTGACAGCACCGCCCGGCCTGTGAGGGGCGCGGAGCCCTTAGAGGGGCCGCTCTGGGTGGACGGCGGGTAGGCAGGCCGGGCCCTCCTGCTGCCTCCGCCCAGAACCTTCCCCTGAGCGGAAGCAGAGCAAGGGGCAGCCCGGAGCAGCGGGTGGACCCCGGTGGCCAGCGCAGCCTCCAGGCCACTCCACCCCCAAAGCACACACGAGTAGAAGCTTGTGGGAGGCAGGGCTGGGAGGCACTTCCCGGGCCCGGCAGGGCGTCAGGTGAACTCTGTCATCTGTCCCGGGCCATCCCGCCCCACCCAGGAGGGCGCGGGCCCAGGGCTCGCTTATCTGCCCACCCCGGCATGCGCCCTACCACCTGCATGCTCACTCTTTCCAACAACCGCACACTCACACACACACACACTTATACGCACGCGCACACACACATACACACACTCTAATACACACACATTTTCACACACTCACATACACATACTCACTCACATACGCACTCTCACACATTCTCACTCACAAACACTCACTCACACACACTTACACTCACTCACATATACACAAACACATTCACACACACTCACACACTCACACACACATACACACTCTAATACAAACATTTTCACACACTCACACATACACATACACTACACACTCACATACACACTCTCACACATTCTCACACTCACACACTTACACTCGCTCACACATACACAAACACATTCACACACACTCACACATTCGCTCACACACTCACCCACACACTCACACTTATACACACACGCACACACACTCATACTCACACATTCACACACTCACACTCACACTTACACACTCACACACTCATATACACACTCACTCACGCACACACACACACACACACAGAGGAGAAAATCCTGCCCAGTTTGGGGGTTTTGATTTTTAAGATTTTATTATTGAATCACCGTGAGTTGGACCCTTCAGAGCTGCAGAGGTTTCGGTCAGACAGCGTTCCATCTCCACCCATGTACGGTCCCTAGCACCAGGGGTCCCCATTTCCCTCCCATCATCCCCCCAATCTTTTTTTTATTCCCCTTTTCCTTTCCCCTTTTTGCCACTGTGGTTGTCACTGCTGAGAGGGCTGGGGGGGTCACACACGTTTGGGGTGTTCAACACCCATGCTGGCAGGGAGGTGCCACGTGCGTCAAAGATGGTCCCCGGGGCTGAGTCACTGCTGATGGGGGTGGGGGGCCGAGGCCCGCACTCAGCAGAGGAGGGTGGCAGTCGGGGGCCGGACACTAAGCCCCCTGCTTGCCAGAGATTTTGCCTCTAACTCATCCAGTGCCTCCAGCCATGACTCATAGCCTGAGTTTTTTTTTTATTTGTGTGTGGGGGGGGGTGTTGTTTGTTTGTTTGCTTGCTTGGGGGGCCACACCTGGCTGTGCTCAGGGCTTACCCGGCGCCCTGTGCTCATGGCAAGGGCCCTCCGATGCCCTGAGCTTTAATAGTACCAGTCTATTGGAAGCCAAACTGTGACGGGGTCGGGGAGCGAAAGTGGAAGTCCCGCGTTGAGGGGGTGGTATCTGGGAACCCCATAATGACCGAGAAGGTTGAGGCTCCCCCAGGAGCACAGGGCCCCTGCATGCTGACTAGCTGGAGCCCAGGGGGGCCTGGGAGGGACGCCTGGAGGGGAGGAGCAATGTTCGGAGAAGTCAGTGCCCTCCTGAGCAGAGAGCAGCGGAAGGACAGACCTACCAGCGCGGGCCTGCGTCCAGGCTGCCCGGAAAGGGCCTGGCATTCACGCTGGGTGACAGGGGGGCTGGGAAGAGGGGACGCGGGAGGAACCATGTTTCTCACCCACCTCTGATCAGTGGCGTCAGGGTTGGAAACAGCCAGGCAAAGTCCTCGCCTTGCTCCAGGAAACTGCCGCCCCAGGACTGGGAGAGAAAGGGAGGGGGGGCTTCCAGGGGGTGCCACTGACCCCCAGAGCATCCTCCAACTCCGACTTTTTTTTTTTTTTTTGGCTTTTTGGATCATCCCTGGCGATGCTCAGGGGTTACTCCTGGCTCTGCACTCGGGAATCACTCCTGCCGGTGCTCAGGGGACCCTAGGAGACGCCGAGGATCGAACCCAGATCAGCCACATGCAAGGCAAACGCCCTCCCCGCTGTGCTGTCACTCCAGCCCCAACTTCCACTTTCTTAACCCGATGTGGGAGCAAGGCCTGAGAACTGTCTCCCAGCTGATAAGGTATGTATGTGTGTGTGCGCGCGCGTGTGCGTGCGTGCGTGCATGTGTGCGCATGCGCGCACGTGCGGCGCGCTAGGCCTGTGCTCAGTGATCGCTTCCGACTCCCAATGCTACTCCCGGCAGTCCTGGGGGCCCCAGGTGGTGTTTGGGGGATCAACTCTGGTCAGGTGCATGCATGCAAGATAAGTGCCGTACTCCCTGCCCTGTCTCTCCAGCCCAGGCGTTGCTGATTGTTTGTTCTGATCTCATTAATAAGCCAGAGTGTTTATCCACAGGGAGGGGCGCCCGGGTCTTGCTCTTCTCACTCGCAGCTGGTCCTGGGTAGCGTCTCACCTGCTCATCTTTGATCACCGCGATGCCTCCGCAGCCCGCGGCGTCTCTGGACACGCTCGCTTCTTGGGGCTGAGCACCGAGCACGTGGCAGAGAGTGGGCTCCCGGCCAGGCTGAGGGGGGCACCTGTTTCCAGCCTGCTGCTCCACTCCGGGCCTCTTGCACACAGAAGTGAGTGCCCTGAAGTCCCAGGCGTGTGGAGCCGTTCCTCCAGGGCAGCCCTGCGTCCTGAGTCGGAGCCTTCTTGCTCCCAGGCGCCCCGGGCGAGTGCTCTGTCGTAAGCCACTTTCTCCCCGTCAGAGACACCAGCGCGTGTTACGCAAAGTGCAGGCTCTTGCTTAATCCTTCCGTCAGTCGGGGCGGCCCTGGAGGCCAGCATTAGTGTCCCATTGTGCGGGTGGAGGACACTGAGGCATATTGTCCCGTATTCTGAAAAGGGCCCGCGGGTGCTGGTGCCAGCAGGGTGCTCTGTCCCTTCCCCGGCCTCGTCTCCCTCTGCCTGGACGTCCTCACCCCCTCTCTGCTGCTTGGATTCTTCTCCTTTTTAGTTTCCTCCCAAACTCCATCCGGGCTGAGTGAAGCCATTATTATTTTTGCATTTTTAATTTCCTTGGAGGGCTTGGGGCCACACTCGGCAGTGCTCAGGGCTTCCTCCTGGCTCTGTGCTCAGGCATCACTGCTGGCGAGGCTTAGGGGACCATACATGGTGCTGGGGATCGAACCCGGGTCTGCTGCGTGCAAGGCAAGTGCCTCAATCCCTGGGCTATCTTGGTGAGGCCCTTCTAAGGCATATGGGGTGGGGGGGGTTTGTTCTCCCCCGAGTCCCACAGCCCCTACCTTCCTATTGGCTCACATCATTCCTTTGCTGGTTTTGTTTTTTTTGGTATCACACCCAACCATGCTGCTCCCGGCTCTGGGCTTAGGGGTCCCTCCTGGTGATGCTCGGAGGGACCCCGGGGAGGGAACCTGGGCTACAGTATGCAGTGTCTGCACACCAGCCCTTGGGTGATCTCTCCCGTCCTTCCTTTTCTAGACAGATCAGGGATAGGACTCGAAAGAGCTAGAGTGCAGGCTTCCCGCCCGAGCCCTGGGTCAGTTTGGCAGCTCAAGGTCCCCGGGCACTGCTGGGAATGTCCCCACCCCACACTCCCCCGGTGTGGCCCCAACAATAAGGAAATCTGGAGTGAGCACGGACTGTGAGACAGGCACTCGGGAGGTACTGGTCGGGCTTGCTCTCGGCATCGCTGGTGCGAATGTGTCACCCCACTCGCCGTGTCCCTCATTGCTCTCCATCTGACCACTGCCTGAGCCGCTCTGCGTCCCTGGGACTCACGTTCTGGCACCATGAAAGGCAGCACGTGGGATGAGGCCCCATCTCAGGAGCACGCTGGTCCCCGGCGTGTAGTGTGACTCCGAGGGCAGCAGAGAGCACTGTGGAGGGGACTCAGCATCTCCCCACCGCAGGGCTGACCCGCCTGCTGGAACTTTGAGCGCCGTCACAAAACGGGCAGGTGTTTGAAAATCCAGCTCGCCTTTGAGCAGACGCTGCAAGAAATAACAGGCAACGTCTTCAAATACCCCGGGAGTTAAAACCCGCAGCCCTGCTGGCTCACAGGAGAAGGAAAGGTCAGAGCCGTGCGGTGCAGGGCCGAGACTGCTGAGAACCGGCTCTCGCAGGCTTCCGGGTCTCCGTTTCCCCTTCTGTGAAATGAGAGGGGTGGACCCGAGTCAGAGCTCCTGGAGCCTCAGGGCGCCGTGCTGGCGGAGAGACTGAAGCCAAGCTGGCTGCTCTGACCTGAAAATATTTTGCACGTGAATTCAAGTGTACAGGGGTGCAGGAGCAAAGTAATAGGGTGATGACTAAGTAACTGTCTAATCCAGGGGGTTTAAACCAGAGACAGCAAAGTCGCTGCTGGGGTGTGTTTGTCTGCGTGTACATACACGTATGTGTGCGTACATGTGTGTGCGGGCGAGTGCATGTGCGTGCATGTACATGCATGTGCGTGTGTACATGTGTACAAGTGTCTGTGCATACACATGTGCGTGTACAAGTGTGTATGTTATGTGTGCGCGTGTGTGCATGTGCATGTATACATGTGTGTGTGCGCAAGTGCATGTGTATAGTGTGCGTGTGTGCGTGTGTGTTCACGTGTGTGTGCGCATCTGTGTGTTCCTCGAGCTCAAACATGAAATTTGAATAGCCAATATAAGAATCAGGCCCCTTGGGGGCGGGAGCGAGAGCACAGAGGGTAGGGCGTTTGCCTTGCACGCGGCCGACCCGGGTTCGAGTCCCAGCATCCCATAGGGTCCCCTGAGCACTACCAGGGGTGATTTCTGAGTGCAGAGCCAGGAGGAACGTCTGAGCATCGCTGGGTGTGACCCCCCCAAAAAAAATAAGAATCAGGCCCCCGGCAGCCTCTTCCGCCTAAGGCAGGCGCACGCTCCGAGCTGACGCGGGGGAATCCCAGCACCCTGCGCTGGTCCCTGCCTGCCGCTTTTCACTTTCCCCTCCCCTAATTCCTGCTTTCCCATCCAGGTCGTGCCCTGGCGGGCGGGCTCGGCTCGGCGCGGCCCCCCCACCCGCGATCCCCCCGTGACCGCCGACCCCCGGCCCTGGGAGCGGGGCCGGCCCCCCGCGCGGGGGCTGGGGCTCGGGCGCGGGTCCCGCGCGCCGCCCGCCCGCCCGCCCGACGGCCGCGCCCGCGCCGGGCCGCGCGGATTGGGCCCCGCCGCCAGGTGAGCGCCCCGCCCCTCGGCCGCTCAGGTGCGGCGCCGGGCCGGGCCGGGCCGGGCCGGGCGGGCGGCGGGGCGCCATGGCCGAGTCGCAGCTCGGCTGCCTGGACGAGGCGCACGTGAACGAGCGGCTGACCGAGGCGCAGGCCGCCTTCCACTACTGCGAGCGGCGGCGGGCCGCGCTGGAGGCGCTGCTGGGCGGCGGCGAGCGGGCCTACCGCGAGCGGGTCCAGCGGGAGCGGCTGCGGGACTTCCTGTCGGGCCCCGAGCGCCAGGCCCTCCGCGCCGCCTGGAGCCCCTACGAGGACGCCGCGCCGCCCGCCAAGGCCAAGGCCAAGGGCAAGGCGGCGCCCGGCGCCCGGCCCGCCGCCGAGTCCCTGGCCTACTGGCCCGACCGCTCCGACACCGAGGTGCCCCCGCTGGACCTGGGCTGGACCGACGCGGGCTTCTACCGGGGCGTGAGCCGCGTCACGCTCTTCACGCACCCCCCCAAGGAGGAGAAGGCGCCCCACCTCAAGCAGGTGGCCAGGCAGATGATCCAGCAGGCCCAGAAGGTAGGCCCGCCGCCCCCGCCGGCCAGGGCACCCCCTCCTCCCCGCCCGGCCACCGGGAGACCCTCCCCCACACACCGATCGGGACCCCTTAGGACCGTGGGGCTGGTGATGAGGCCACACGAGATGGAGGGGGATGTGTCCGGGCAAGTGACACGGCCCGGTGGCATCATCACAGCAGTGTGGGCCCAGGCCCCTGCTGACCCTTTATCAGACCTAACGTTTCCGGGTGTCCTCCCAGGACCTTCAGTCCAGGGGCTGCCTCCCACCCCCGCCGCTGACCAGGCACCGAGACCCAGCCTGGGCCCAGCCCTGGCTCTCATCGCCCCACCCTGGCCTGCTCCAGGGTCCCGGGACAAAGGGTTCTGAGCACCCCCAGGTGCCCGCCCTGCTGTGCGTCTTGGGGAATGAAGGAGGGATGTGTCTGAGGCGGTGCTGGGGAGAGATTTGCCCCGTTAGTCTGAGCTCAGCCTGGGTGGGCCCCCCCTGCCCACCAGGGCGACACTTCCCTGCCGCCTGCGTTTCAGAGACGCACGGAGAGGTTCTCGCTGCCGTGTCCAGTAGTCCCTGAGACGTACTGACCGATGGACATGAACATCCTGGTTGTGCCTCTGGTATCAGAGTTGAACGGTTCTTCCTGTCTGGCCGCATCTGTTGGGCCCCTGACCCTTGTTAAGATGCTCCGGCCGCTCCAGCTGCCCAGTGCCACTTGTGGAGCCGAGAGTGACCACCACGCCATTTGTTCTTGGAGGCTGGACCGGGCTCGGGGCAGGGAGATTCCCCTCCGAGGGCCAGCCGTGGGGTTGGTCTTCCTGGAAGGGGTGGCACCAGCAGCTGGCTAGACCGGAGCCCAGGAGGAAGCTGTTCTTTTCCCCGTTAAGCCGTCTTCCTGGTTGCACCCGAACCTCTTTGTCTGTGTACTGCCTTCTGCAAAAGAGGAAGGGTGAAAATCTGGGAAAGGACGTGGGTGACACGGAGGGGGCAGGGGCCGAGCGTCGGGATGACACGGAAGCCACGTCCTTTCTCCCTGTTGACTTGCTTTCATGTTCACCGCCGCCTTTGCGACACAGCCAGGGGTGGTGCGGGCGCCTCCCCCCAGCTGGGGGTTCAGACTAGTTAAGTCGCTTCCTGAGGCCACACAGCAAGTCGGCCGCCGTGCCTGGGCTCCCACGCCAGCGTCCCGGCTCTTCTGCACCGAGAGGGCAGCCCCGAGGCTGCGGGGCACTGTGGCCGGGCTCGCCGGACCCTGGAGCTGGAGCGGGGTCAGCCTGAATGCCGTCTGGGGGACAGCGTGGGAACCCTCCCCCCCCGACGTGCAGTGAGGGGGTCAGCGCTTCCCTATTATGTAGTCCGCGCTCGTGACAAAAACTTTGCCCATCATGGACGTGAGTGACCACAGGCCCTCTTTAGCTAGTGGCCATTTCCTGGCTGCCTGCTGGTCACCAGCCGCCAGGCCTGAGAGGATTTTTTTTTCTTCCTTTCTTTCTTTCTTTCTTTCTTTCTTTCTTTCTTTCTTTCTTTCTTTCTTTCTTTCTTTCTTTCTTTCTTTCTTTCTTTCTTTCTTTTTCTTTCTTTCTTTGTTTTTTTTTAACTCGTGTGATTGAAAATGCCACGATTTACAAAGCTGTCCGTTACGCCGCTGTTTCCAGCACGGACTGTTCCAGCATCACCAGGGTGACCGTCCCCTCCCTGGGTATCCCCCGTTTCCCGCCCAGCCCCAACCTGCCCCCCTTCCTGGGAGGATTTTAACGGGGGCCTTTGCCCTCCCAGAGGGAATCCGAGCTTGGCCAAGGGGAGTTTGTTCTGCTGTGCTGGCTTTGCTGCTTCCTGCCCCCCTGGCCGTGCTGTTGAGATGAGGGGCTCACACACAGAGCCGTGGAGTTCCTCGGGGTGCAGGGCGCCCGCAGACCCACCCTGGCTGTGGTGCTCCCCCTTCTCTTGTCTGCCCCGCACCTTCTCACAGACCCCTTGAAGAAGGCTGACCCCGTTTCCTAGTGGAACCTGAGGCAGAGAGGAGGAAGGAAGTGGGCCTGAAGGCCCCGTGGTTGGCTATAGAGAAACCCAGGTCCTGGGGCCGGAGCCATAGCACAGCGGGGAGGGCGTTTGCCTTGCATGCGGCCAACCCGGGTTCGATCCCTGGCATCCCATAGGGTCCCCTGAGCACCGCCAGAGCTAATTCCTGTGTGCAGAGCCAGGAGGAACCCCTGAGCATTGCCAGGTGGACCCAAAAAACAAAACAAAAGGAAAAGTACCCAGGTTCAGAGGCGCCTGCCTTGGCCCCCCGCCCCCCGCCGGGTTCCGCCCCCAGATTTCCATGCAGCCACCGTAGCACTGCCCAGGAGAGACCCCCGAACCTGGGCACAGCTGAGGACTCCTACCCCACCCCCCAACGAAAAGAAAACGAAACAGAGAAAGATGACTCAGGTCCCGAACCTTGGCTCTCAGGCTGCCTGCCCCCCAGCCCTGCCCCGCCCACCACGCAGGCCGACACCCCCCCTGTGTGCTGGATGGACACTTTCCTCTGACTGGCTGGGTTTGGGGCCTCCGGCAGAGCCTGGCCCAAGGGCACCAAAGAGCCTGGCCCAAGGGCATCCTGCTGTGAACCCCCTCGTCTCCTCCGAACCCTGGAGACTCGTGTCCCAGTGACAAGTTGGGGTTGCGGCCGGCTCCAACCTTGGGTCTCCGGACATGGAGAAAGGAGCCCCGTGGGGGGACTCCAGAGGTGGGTGGCAGGGGAGGGGCTGAGGCCTGCGGGCTTGGGAAGGCTGCCGGGGCCCTGGTCACTGCCCCGTGGCCTGGCCCGCCCTGGCCGGCGTGCCTCGGTGGAGTTTACCTGCGGGCGGGGTTCCGCCCAGCTGTTTCCCTCTGACGGATCTGCTTACTTCTGTGTGTCTCTGAGTCATGTGCTTAAAGGCCAGTGGAAAGGGTGCCTTCGGGGACCCAGCAGTGACATCCTGGCCCCGGCCACGCATGGGGAGAGATTCCCCCCACCAGACCTGCCCAGACATGGGTGTCCTGAGCTGTGCCCCTCACGGTGCCATGCGGAGGGTCGGGGAAGCCCCTTGGGGCGTCAGACAGATATTTCCGAGTCTACTGGGTGTGTGGCACTGGGGAAGGAGGCAGACCCCCTAACCCCACATCTCCTGGGGGCCGTGGGGGCGGGGTAGGGCTGACCCAGCGCCTGAGCAGGCAGGTGCGGGGAAGCCCCCTTGGGTGCTGCCCTGAGCACCCACCTGTCCGGGACGCCCCAGGCAGGCAGGATTCCAGTGACATCGACCTGTTCCGGGAACGGCGGGAGTCACTGGCTCCTCCCCGGACTCCCACGTTCCTGGGGCCGCTCCCCAGCACGCCGGCTCCAGCTCTGCACCCTGAGCACAGACACCCCTGCAGGGGGTCTCTAGCACCTCCCTGCCACGGAGGGGCTCCCACGGCCAGGAGGGGCCCCGCTACCACCACCTGGGCAGTGAGCTGCATCCCCGAGAGACCCTAAACCCGGGGCCGGGGAGAGTTGGGGGTGCCCAGGGAGCTCAGAGCCGCCGCCCTCGGTTTCTCCGGGGGTGCTGGGCCCTCGCCCACCTCTGCTTCCTCTTGGTCTGTTTTGTTTTGTTTTGGTTTGGCTTTTGGGGTCACACCCGGTGATGCTCAGGGGTCACTCCTGACTCTGCACTCAGGAATTACTCCTGGCGAGTTCGGGGGACCCTATGGGATGCCGGAGATCAAAGCAAATGCCCTCCCTGCTGGACGTTTGTCAGCATCCGGCCCCTCTGCCTCCTCTCGGGCGCCCCCGTCCCTCCAGGGCCAGGCTGAGGCGCAAACCCTCTCTGGGTGTGGAGGCTGTGGGGACCCCAAGGCGCCTCTGTCTGATAGAGCTTCTGTGGGTGTCATTGACCTGGCCTGGCACACGCTGGCTTTGGAACAGCCCGCTGGGCCTCTTTTTTTTGGGGGGGGGTCACACCCAGCAATGCTCAGGGGTTCCTCCTAGCTCTGCACTCACGAATCACTCCTGGCGGTGCTCGGAGGACCCTATGGGATGCTGGGATTTGAACCTGGGTCAGCCATGTGCAAGGCAAACGCCCTCCCCGCTGTGCTATCGCTCCAGCCCCCAGCCTGTTGGGTCTCTTCTCAGAGACAGGGAGGCTCCACAGGTTGGAGACTCCCATTGTCCAGTGGCGGCTGCCCGTGGCTGGCCCCCGGCCCCCTGAGCAGCTGGAGTCCAGGCCGGGGGACCCCCGTCTGAGAGCACATCCCAGGGGACTCTTCCAGCCCCACTGTGACAAAAGTGAGCGTGCGAAGGGCCCCTGGTTCACTATCGGGGGGGTTCGGGGGGCCATGGAGGGCCCCGGGGAGAGGCTCCGGCAGGGGCCTGGCTGGCCCTGTGAGCAGTAGTGAGTGGCCTGGACAGCCACCAGAGGCAGACGGACACGCATGTGCGTGCGCCCGGGTGTGGCCCAGCCCCGCAGGTGGCAGCCCTGGCCTCGAGTCACCCCCAAGGTCCTCCCCTGCACCCTCTCAGCGGAACGCAGCGGGCAGGGCCTTCTCTGTAGTGGACCCCGCGCCGGGCCCTGGAGCATGGACGTGGCCGCCAGTGTCCAGAGGGAACCATGCTGACCTCACATGTGTGGACGCGGCCCAGCCCCTCCCACTCCCCTCCCAGCCCCTCCCACTCCACTCCCCGCCGTGGGCTTAACCTCTGGCCTCTGGACTAGCCAGAATTCAGTGTTCCCAGCAAGTGGGGGCGTGGGGGGAGGAGAGCGGCTCTCTGGGCCCCCCTGAGGCCAGCAGCCTGGGCCCGCGGGCAGAGCCTCGGGCCGAAGTTGGGCTTTGCTGTCTTCTGTCTGAGAGGCGACTTGCCTAAGTCACGGCACTGGTGCCAGAGGGTGACGAGGCGTTGCAAGGAGACGCACCCCGGGGTGTCTGCTAGGAGGGGCCGAGGCGGTCGGAAGTGGGGCTCGTCCTCAGCGCCCCCCGAGGGTCGGCGGGAGCTGGGGGGCAGGCTGTGACTTGGCTCCACCCTGCAGGGTATATCCTCTCCCCTCGAGGCTGTCCAGAGTCACCCCTGCTTGGTGGTCAGCCGGTCTCGGGGAAGCTCGCCGACCAGTGACGTGGACAGACAAGCCGGGGCTGTAAACTGGGGTGCGGGCAGGTGCAGGCTGGTGGCCGGGGCGGGGCCTGGCCCTCCTGGGGGGCTTTGGGAGACAGACAGCCCGCTCGGTGCCCCCCTCCTGGCCCAGGCCCCGGGTCACCCATTGGCATCCGGGACAACGTGTGGAGCCCAGACCCACACCCTGCCGGCCCCCCAGCCGCTGGGCAGTGTAGGGGTGGGGGTATGCGTCCTTCCCTGGTCCCAGCTGCACCTCTGGCCCCTCCTGTTTCTCAGGGCACCCCCCAGAGAGCCCGTGATCCTGAGTGCCCGAGCCCCTTTGCAGCAGCCAAGTGTGGGTGCTCGGGGGGGGGGGGTGTGCCGGGGCCATGGTGGTGGGCGTGCGTCTGTGGTTCCCACACGGACTTAGTCTCCTTCTCCCCGGCCTGGGGACCCCCATGCTACAGATGAGGGTGGGGGCGTTCAGAGAGGGCTGAGACCCCCCCATCACACCCCCCAACCCCGAACATATGAGATGGATGAGTCGAATGTCCCCTGAGAGCACTCCAGAGCGGTCACCTCTTGCGGGGTGGGGGCAGGGCAGGTTTTCCCGAGACCCCCAGGCCCCCCGGGAGCTCTCCGCCCCCACACCCAGGGAGTGTCAGGCTCCCAGACCCCCAGGTTCTCCTGCTGTGCCCATCCCCACTCCCAGGAACGCAGCTCGGCTGGTCCTGCCCGGAGCCGGGGGTGCTGAGGAAATAGCTCCCAGGTCCTGGAGCCCCAGGCTAGGACCCCGAACCCGCACACGCTCCTAAAAGTCATTTGTGTCTCTTCATTGGAGGATAATGTGTTTTTTTTTTTAGCAGCTGATTTATCTTCCTAATTATGTTTAGCTTTAAGCTAATGTTAAAATGAGCTTGCATTAGATAATTTTCACTAATTAACACCAACTTAGTGCTGGGGAAGTCGGCCCAGAAACGCGCCGTGGGGCAGGGAGACGCTGGCCAGGATCACAACACAACCGCTCCCCGCCCGCCCGCCCGCCAGCCAGCCCGCTCCCAGCTGAGCGCGGCCCGGGCCCCCGAGGGCGCCGCCTCCTCTCCTGGCCCCAGAGCCTGGCTGACCGCATCCCTTCCGTCCGCCCCGTCTGGGGTTTGGCTGGTCCGAGTCATGGCCCCACTGGCCCTGGTCCCTGGGGAGCTGTGACCCTCCGGACGAGGCCGGCATCACGGCTGCAGCCCCGAGCGGAGGCGCGTCTCGAGGGGCTGCCAGCACACCGGGGGGCTGCTGCTCGAGGATGTCCAGTTAGTGAGCCCGGGAACTCGGCTGCAGGCTGCGGGGGGCTGGAGGGGGCCGGGGTCTGCCGGGTGGGGGAGGACAGGACCCCGCTGGTCCTGACTTAGCCCTTGGGGCGCCGAGCCTGTGGTCCAGCTGCTTCCTCGGCCCTCTCAGGGGGCAGCTGAGGCGAGACCCCTGCTGGGACCCCACTCGGCGTCGTCCCGGCAGCTTGCTGCAGCCTCTCTCGGGGGTGGATGGAGGGTCCTGGGGGGCAGCTGATGTGGCCTCAGGACAGACCCCTCACCACCGCCGACGCTCTGGGACTCGGGGCTCAGCTCGGTGGGTCTCAAGGCCAAGGGGCCGTGAGCGGGGTCCCCCGGATGGCAGGCAGAGAGCAGAACTGGGAGGTGACGGGACTATGTGGTAGGACAGCGGGACTATGTGCTAGGACAGCGGGGAGGGCATTTGCCTTGCCTGCGGCCAGCCCGGGTTCCCTCGACACCCCTGAGGTCCCCCAGGCCCCGCCAGGAGTGGCTCCCGAGTGCTGAGCCAGCCTCCCAGGGGCCCTGAGCTCTCGCCGCACCCCCCCACAAGGGTCTCACCTCCAGCCTCGCCGCTCTGTGCCCCAGAACAGACGCCAGCGGGCCCCAGGCCGCCCTAGAAATTCTACTCTGATGCTGCCCGCCCGGCCTCTAGTGCGGGACAGATGGCCGGTGTGCGGGGACAGATGGTCAGTGTGTGGGGACAGATGGTCAGTGTACGGGTATGGACGGTCAATGTGTAGGTATAGATGGTCAGTGTGCGGGTATAGACAGCCGGTGTGCAGATATAGATGGTCAGTGTGCGGGTACAGACGGCCACTGTGGGTATAGACAGTGTGTGAGTGTAGATCGTCCGTGTGCGGGTATAGACGGCCGGTGTGCAGGTATTGAAGGTCAATGTGTGGATACAGACGGCCAGTGTGGGTATAGACAGTCAGTGTGCAGGTGTAGACGGCCGGTGTGCAGGTATTGAAGGTCAATGTGTGGATACAGACGGCCAGTGTGGGTATAGACAGTCAGTGTGCAGGTGTAGACGGCCGGTGTGGGTATAGTCAGTGTGTGGATATAGATGGTCAGTGTGCGGGTATAGACGGCCAGTGTGGGTATAGTGTGTGGGTGTAGATGGTTAGTGTGCGGGTACAGACGGCCGATGTGGGTATAGATAGTCAGTGTGCGTGCGAGTGTGGACGGTTAGTGTGCGGGTATAGATGGTCAATGTGTAGGTATAGACAGTGTGTGGGTATAGACAGTGTGTGGGTATAGACAGTCAGTGTGCAGGTGTAGACGGCCCGTGTGTGGGTGTAGACGGTTAGTGTGCGGGTATAGACGGCTGGTGTGGGGGTACAGACAGCCAGTGTGGGTATAGATAGTCAGTGTGTGGGTGTAGACGGTTAGTGTGCGGGTATAGACGGCCGGTGTGCGGGTATAGATGGTCAGTGTGTGGGTATAGACAGTGTGTGGGTGTAGACAGTATGCGGGTATAGACGGCCCGTGTGTGGGTGTAGGCCGTGTGTGTGGCCCCCCAGCCCGTGTGCAGGTGTAGACCCCCAGTAGTCAGTCGTGGCTCTGAGCTCGGGGTCAGGCTGGTGGCACCTGGGGACAGTGAGGTGGGGTGCACTGACCCCGAGCCGGGCAGCTGCAGGACAAGCGCCTTGACCCCACGCTGTCTGTGTGGCCCCGCACGTGTGTTCCTGCCACCACCGGCTGCACACTCTGGGCAGCCCAGCGAAGGGGCCCAGGGTCAGAGCTTCTGAGCCAGCAGTCGGGGGCGTGGGAAGCTGAACCCCTGGGCTTCTCCAGGGACAGAGAGGGGGACAGCGACGCCCCGCCAGCCCTGACCCGGGGGGCCTGGCTCTTTCCCTCCAGGCTCTCTGCCACCAGGGCAGCCAGCCCCCGGCCCCGGGGAAGGGGACGTGATGGTTTCCGAATGACCTGGGGCCTGGCGGAGGAAACCCACCCTCCGAGCGGGCCGTGACCGCCTCCGTGAGTGCGTGGGGCGGGGAGGGGGCACACTCCGGACGGGGGGTGCCCAGACTCCAGAGCCTTCGTCCCCTGTGACGCCCCGGCAGGTAGTTTCACCTGGTGCCTGGCCGAAGCTGCCGGCTCCTCCCCTTGCCAGCGCCCCGGGTTCGAGCAGAGCTGAGCCGACCCCAGGCAGGGTCGCGCCGGCCACACCTTCGAGATGTTGGGTTTGTGGAGGGCGGCGAGAGACCCCCGCGCCAGCGGCCCTGGTCGGCTCCCAGCCAGGGCGGCCAAGCCGGGGCCTCCCCTGTCTGCCCCATGCTTCTTCCGGTCTCTCTTTGATTCCGGGGGTGGGGGGCACCTCTGCTGGTGCTTGGGGGCTGCTCCCAGCTCTGTGCTCAGGAGTCACTTGCAGTGGAGCTGGGGACCCTGAGCAGCCGGCGGGGGGGTCAAACCTTGGTCCCCTCCGCAGAGCCCCCTGCTCCAGCCCGGCTTTTTCTTTCTTTCTTTCCCCTTTTTCCCTCCACCCCAGCACCTGTCACTGGTGAAATGAAAGAGGCGACAGCGGGAGGCGAGAGAGATAGCACAGTGGCAGGTGCCGGCCTTGCACGCAGCTGGCCAGGGTTCGATGCCCAATAAGGTCCCTAGCCCCGCCAGGGATGATCCCTGAGCCCAGAGCCAGCACTAAGCCCTGCGCACCACCAGGTGTGGCCCCAAAGCCCAACAAGGGGCCGGAGAGATAGTCCAGTGGGCAGGCAATTGCCTTGCACACCACCAACTGGGGTTGGTCCCCCCGAGTCTCACTCGCAGAGCCAGAAGTGAGGCCTGAGCATCGCCGAGGGAAGCCAAAACAGAAAGGAAGGAAGGAAGGAAGGAAGGGAGAGAGAGAGAGAGAGAGAGGGAGGGAGGGGGGAGGGAGGGAGGGAAGAAAGAGAGAGGGAAGAAAAGAAAGAAAAGAAAGAAAGAAAGAAAGAAAGAGAGAAAAGAAAAGAAAAGAAAAGAAAAGAAAAGAAAAGAAAAGAAAAGAAAAGAAAGAAAAGAAAGAAAGAAAATGGGCTGGAGCGATAGCACAGCGGGGAGGGCATTTGCCTTGCATGTGGCCGACCCGGGTTTGATTCCCAGCATCCCATATGGTCCCCCGAGCACCGCCAGGAGTAATTCCTGAGTGCAGAGCCAGAAGGGACCCCTGTGCATCGCCGGGTGTGACCCAAAAAAGAGAAAAGAAAGAAAGAAAACAGAAATATAAAGGAGGGAACGACAAAGTTGCGTCCACACCCAGTAGAATAACAGACACGACTTGTCTAGACCGGGGGGGGGGGGGTCGGGGAGCGGAGACATGTGTGCAGCCCGCAGGGGGCACAGGTGGCTCCGGAAATCACGTGACCTGGCCCCGGTGCATGCTGGGACACACACATAATCTTTGCTCTGGCTGCCCTCGGCGGTCCTGTCCGTGTTCTGGGAGAGTCTCCTGGTTCAGGCGCTGACCCCACGGGCGAGAACTAGCCCTGCGGGGCGTGCGCCGGGAAGGGTGGAGATGCTGCCAGAGCTAAGGTGGCCGGGCACGCTGCGTTTTCCTGGAGCTGAGCATGTGGAGCACTCCTGGGAGCACTCCCGGGAACATGCCTGGGAGCACTCCCGGGAGCACTCATGGGCCAGGAGCAGCTCCAGGAGCTGGCGACTTCGCCTCCTGCCTGCAGAGCTCAGCCCAGGGAGCTGCCTCGGGGGCCCTGCCTGGGTGGGAGCGAAGGGGCTCTGGCGTCACTGGTGGTTAAGGACCGAGGGGTCGGGGCCTGAGGTAGTTTTGCCTCTCCACGCAGTTTGCATCGTCACCATTGGGGGTATGGCTGCGGCATAGCCCCCGGCACCCCAAAGGCGACCCCGGAGAAGGACTGTGTGTGTGTGTGTGGGGGGGTGTAACGTGGCCCGGCAGCGTGGCGGACACAGACCGCCCCCCCCAATGAAGTGGGGAAAGGGGGGGCTGCCCCAGGGCTGCAGAGCAGCGGGGGAGGGGAGGGACCCTCTGGATCAGGCCCCGGGGCGAGAGGGGGAGGCCGGGAACCCCGGCTCAGTGCAGATCTGCCAGCCGGTCACTCCGCACCTGGGGGGTGGGGGTGAGAGGGGGCTGCCCACTCCCCACGCCCATCGGGGCTGCCCTGGCTGTGGGCACGGCGGCTGGAATGTCACCTCTGGTTGCCGCCGTGGCGGCCGCTGAGTAGTGATCGCGGGGCCGGGCAGGGACTGGGAGAAGCCAGCGGTTTAATTAAAGTGGAATGAGGAGAAGGGGGGGCCCCGGAGGCCCCCCGCGCTCCCCCCCCCCGCCCCTGGGTAGGGTGGTAATGAGAGCGGGAGCCAGGAGCTAACCAGGCACCCGCCGGGAGATGCTGCCGCCTGCGAGTCTGGCAAAACCCTGAAATTAACCTCCCCCCAGGTGCCGCTGGTGCCAGCCCCGGCGACAGAGGGGGGCGGCCTCTGTGCCCCCCTAAGCCGTGGCCCGGCCTCACGAGCTCTGCCCAAGGCCCTTCCTTTGCGCCCTGATGGATGGTCAACTGGCAGCGCACCGCCCCCCCTACCCCCGCCCCCGACCGCCAGGTCCCCGGGGCGCGGGCGGGGGCGGGAGCTGGCTTCCCCGCCTCCCTCGGCAGAGCTGAGTGCCAGGCATGCCCTCGGAGACCAGCGCCGAGGGTAATTATCGCTTCTCCTCCACAACGAGATTGCAGGAGTCCTCGATTGATTTCTCTCCTCTGCCCTTACTCCAGATATTTCATTGTCTTAATTGGTGGTGACACAGATGGCTGGGCCCACCGGCGCGCCGCAGACCGGCCCTGGAGAATGGGGGAGGGGGCCCTGGGCATGGAGGGGGTAGACCCCTGCTCCGTCTCGGCAGGCCAGCCCCTCGCACGGCCCCCGACTCTCACGCCCCTTGGTGCTCTCCACCCGAGCACCAAAGCTGGAGTCCGAGGGTGGGGCCGGCCGGGAAAGGGGCAGACGGAGGCCCGTGGCCTCAGACCCACGCCGGAGACCAGTGACAGTGGGTCACTGTCATTGTCAGTGACACTGTCAGAGGCCAGGCCCCTCTCTGAGACAGGCCGGGGGGGTCAGGCTCGCCCTCGGACCTGGTTCCGTCCAGTGGCCGGGCTCACTCTGGGCCCAGCATAGCTGTCCGGGTTCCGGCTCGTCGGGGGGCACCCTGGGGAGCTGCTTCTCCTTCCTCCCGCCCCCGCGCCCGTGGCCAGACCCCTTGTGGCCGCAGCAGCGTGTTTATTCTGTGCCTTTTGGTGGTGTTTGGTTTCTTTTTTCCTTTTTGCTTTCTTCCCTTCCCCTCTGCCATCACGAAGGTGTGTGTGTTCTGGGTTTGCACACTTGGTCACTTGAGGGCGCTGTGGGGGGCACACCTGGGCACTGGAGTCTGACCGCCGGGCCGGGCATCAGCCTGGCTGACCAACCCTGCTGGGCCGTATCCGTCGTGCCTGCTATGCTGTGATTTTTGCTTCTGTTTCTTCCTTCCCTTTTATTTTTTTTGGTGGGGGGTGGCGGGCAGAGGAATCTCAGGAGGAATCGGGGATCCCCTGTGTCGGTTCTCAGCCCACTGACCAGCCGGTGAGGGTGAGGGTCCCGCGGCACCCAGAATCACCCAATGGGCTTGGGACTCTCCAGGGCCGCGCCCGGAGGCGCCCAGGGAAGCACGCACAGCCCGTCGTGACCGGGCAGGGGTCGAGCGTGTGCAAGCCCCGTGCCGTCTCCCCGGCCCCCCGCCCCGTCTGTGCCCCGTCTATGCCCACACTGGGTTCCAGGACTCGCCCACTTGCTGGGCTGTGGCGCCCAGCCCTTTTGCGGTGGCCCCGGGGGTCCCAACTGGGCCACGTGCCGCCGGGATAGGGTTGGGCAGTGGCGGGTGGGGGTTCTCGGCCCCTTGCTACCATCAGTGTGCGTTTCTGTTTCAAGAAAGGGGGTCCAGCTCCAGCCCACCCACCTACCCCCCATCCTGATGTTTGCCCTTGAGCCAGTCTCTGTTGCCGCGTTGGTTGGGCCTCGCTCATTGCCCCTGGCCGCGCCGTCCCCACTCCCAGTGCCCAATCCCGGCCCTCCGTGACCTTATGTCCTTGTGCCCGACACAGCCCTGCAGAGGCGCAGGGGTCCTGGGGGCCCCAGACCTCGGGGACCTGCTTCAGACGCCCAGCCCCCCCCCTCCCCCCCCCCCCGCATCATCCATTAATCTTTCCTGAGGTGGTAATGAGGTCCCTTCTCTTATCTCTCTGCTTTCATTGGAATCTTTTTTTCTTTCTTTTTTTTTTTCCCTCCGGGTGACTAATGAAGCCCGTGTCTCCTTATATTCTTATTAGCTGCTCAGATATCTCCTCTCGGAATTGGCCGATTCATATTCTTTCCCATTTTTTCTAATTAGTGTCCTCTGTCCTTCGTCTTTTTTTTTTTTCTTCCCTTTTTGCTGGTTTGCAGGGACCGCACGTCTGTTATTAATTCCTCTTAGTTACAGATAGCGCAGATAAAAGTTACCTTTGTCTCTGGCATCTTTCTACCGAGGAAGTCCCTAATTTGTCAAGTGCACCTTTTTTATGGGCTTTATGATTTCTGCTTTGTATTTTCAGAAATCCTTTGCAGACATTTTCCTGTGTCACACACCCATGAGTTGGTTGGCTGTGTCACGCACAGCCTGACGCTCACCCTTCTGTATGGCGTGAGGGCAGGGGGCCGCACGAGGCTCTGGGGGAAACAATTTCCCCAACAACCGCAATTTCACGAGCCTCCTTTCTCCGCTGAATTGTGACTCTGCCCTCTCAGCTCCAAGCTTTCCGTCTCTGCGTGGGCGCAGGCGTCTTTCTGCCCTTCATTCTGTCCCATCGATCTCTCTGCCAGTGCCTGTCCCTCTCGGCGTCATAATCCATATTACTGTAACTCCATAGTGTGTCTTGCTGTCTAGAAGGGTAAATGATCCGTTGCAGCTTTTCCAAAAATCAACTTAGCTACTACAGATAATCTCTCCTTAAAAAAAAAAAAAAATATATATATATATATATATATATATATATATATATATTATTACCAAGAAAAGCCAGAGAGAGTACAGCGGGCCGGGCATTGCCTTGCACGTGGCCAACCTGGGTTCGATCTCTGGCACCGTCTATGGTCTCCTGAGGGATCCCTGAGCGCAGAGCCTGAGGGTAGGCCCTGAGCACTGCCAGGTGTGCCTACAATAAAATAAATAAAATATTTATTTAAGTTTTATATATGTAGTATTAAGTTTTAACACTGTGTATTTGTTTTGTTTTGCCTTGGGACTACACCCATGTACATTTAGGCCATACTCCAGGCTCTGCATGCCGGGCTCACTCCAGGCGAAGCTCAGGGACCCTGTACGGGGTGCCGGGGATTGAACCCGGGTCAGCGCATGTTGGGCCAGCGCCCTCCCTGCTGTGCTGTTTATCCAGCCGCTGTATTTGTGAGGTACAATTTGAATGGATCTTATTTCCTGGCTTGTTGTTACTTGACTATTGCTATAATACAAAAAGTGCTAATTATATATATATATGTATATTATTACATCTATTATATACAGTTCTTTCTTTTTAAAAAATAATCTTGGGGCAGGAGAGAGGGAACAAAGGCTAACCCTGCTCCAGTCCCCAGGACCGTCAGGGGCGGCGGAATGGTTCCTTCTCCCTGGTGACCTTGCCGAGTTCTCTTCATCCTACCCGCCCGCCTCGGCGTTTTGCTGGGCGCTCTACACGTGCTGGTGGTTTCGTCTCAGACGATTCCCTGCCCCGTGTTTCTTCTCCTCTCTGATTCTTACGTTGGTCCCAGCGCTGGCTCCTCGGGGAGCGGTGGGGAGCGGTGGTGACGGTGACCGCGACTGGCCTGGCGCATTCTTGCCCGGGATTAAAGGAAACCCATTGTGTGTCTTGTTAGCTCACAAAGTTCCTTTCCGTTCCCGGTGGTTTGGGGATTTTAATCACCGGCTGGAAGGGTCAGCTTATCGGAGAGGTTTATAAAGCTGATTTAGGTAGTATATTATTTTCTCCCTCCTTATCCCCGTGAACTTAATCTTTGAAACGATACATATTCGGAGGCCGAACGGCTCTTCCAGTCCCGAGATAAGCTCTTCTTGATTGGGCCGTATTATGTTTAATTGACAGTTTGTTTTTTTCTTTCTTGGCTCTTGGGCCGTGCCTGGTGGTGCTCGGGGCCAACTCCTGGCTCTGCACCCAGGGGTCACTCCTGGCAGTGCCTGGGGGGCCGTATTGGGTGCCAGGGATCGAACCAGGGTCTTCTGCATGCAAAGCCAGCGCCGTGCCTGCTGCACCATCTCTCTGACCCTGATTGACTTTGCATGATGGGTTCAGGCCATTTTCTTCTTAAGTTCGCCTGCATGTCGCCGGCCTTGATGTCCTGTGTGTGCTGACTGTTGTCCTCAGGTGCCAAGATTTCTGCAGCTGGACCCGCCACGCACGGCCCACGTGGGGGTCCGCTGCTTTCCTCATTCAGTGTTTTCTCTTCGTTGCTTCTGTTTTCCGTCAGTCTTGCCAACAGTTTGTCTATCTGATTTTATTTATTTATTATTTTGTTTTTTTGGGTCGCACCCGGCGATGCTCAGCAGTTCCTCCTGGCTCTGCACTCAGGAATGACTCCTGGCGATGCTCGGGGGACCCTATGAGATGCTGGGAATCGAACCCGGGTTGGCCGCGTGCAAGCAAACGCCCTCCCCGCTGTGCTGTCGCTCCAGTGCCCTGACATTCCTTTTGATCACGCCCTGGCCCAGGGCCGTGGCTGGTTCTGTTCTGCTCTGTGGCCCAGTATTGCCAGGTGCCACCAGTTACGCCTACTGGTCCTCAGGGCCACGGTGTCCACACCCACATGCGCCCGACCCCAGGTTTTCGCCCCCTTGCTGGAATGTCCCTTATTCGCCGCTGGCTGAAGAAACTGATTCTTCTCCGTCCCCTTCTCTCTGTGTCCCCGTTTGAGTTCTCCCCTGTCTACACGTCTCTCAGGGGCTCATTCCACCTCAACTCTGTGAGTTATTTTGCAGGTTTTTTTTTTCTTTTTGGGTCACACCTGGCGATGCACAGGGGTTATTCCTGTCTCTGCACTCAGGAATTACCCCTGGTGGTGCTCAGGGGACCATATGGGATGCTGGGAATCGAACCCGGGTCGGCTGTTGGCAAGGCTAATGCCCTACCCGCTGTGCTATTGCTCCAGCCCCTATTTTGCAGGTTTTAAGAAATATTTTTGGGGAGGGGCACCTTCAATGGGGCTCAAGGGTTTGGGGGCGCCTCCCAGTCCATCTCGGGCCTGACATTGCCCAGGGACCACCAGAGCCACCCCCAGGGGTGCCCAGAGAACACTGAAGGAGGGAACTCGAGCTTGGAACCTCGTGCCCCTATCCAGCCCTGTCTCTGGGCCAATCGGAACCACTGACCAGGGGCTACAGCTTATGTGTCCCTCGGCCCACCTTCCTCAGAACCCGTCCCTGTCTGGATGTTGGAATATCAACATCCCTTCATGGGAGCGTGTAGATCCGGGAGGGCCTGCAGGGAGGGCTGCTGGCAGGGCACATGCTGGAAGGTGGCAGGGCTGGGGACAAGCATCCCCGTGTGGGGCTCACCATTCACCACCACACACGGAGGGGCTGCTGTGTGGAGGTGGGCGGTGGGGCGTGGCTGCAGTGTGCCTCACCACACGTGGAACATGGCGGCATGCACATGCCAGGATGCACACATGTGGAGCATGGTATCTGCATGCGAGATACACACACTTGGAGCATGGTGCCCTTCATGCCAGGACACAAACATGTGGAGCATGGTGTCTGCATGCCAAGATGCACACACGTGGAGCATGGTGCCCGCGTGCTGGGCTGCATACATGTGAGCATGGCGCCCGCATGCCAGGATGCACACATGTGGAATGTGGCAGCATTCACAGGCCGGGACACACACATGTGGAGCATAACACCCACACGCCAAGATGCATACACGTGGAACGTGGGTGGCATTCACATTCCGGGACACACACATGTGGAGCATGGCGCCTGCATGCTGGGACGCACACACATGGAGCATGGTGCCAACATGCCGGGACACACACACATGGAGCATGGAATCCGCATGCCGAGATGCACACACGTGGAGCCTGGCACCCGCATGTCAGGATGCACACACATGGAACATGGCAGCTACGTGCTGGGACGCACACATGTGGAGCATGGCACCCGTGTGCCGGTCCACACACCCCAGCGAACCTTCTCCTGCACCTTGCATGACCAAGTCTGGAGGACTTGGGACCCCCAGGCCCGTGCCCCTCACCTCCAGCCCCACCCCGGAGCAGCATCTCTTCCTGGCCCTGTCCCTGGGCGGGGGTCGCGGTGTGCGGGGTGGGGGTCTGGACGGAGCCGCCCCCACAGGCCAGAGCCAGGCAGCGTGGCCGGCAGCACTGACCTTGGGAACCGAGGGTCGTTGGCCAGCTGCCGCCTGGGGGTCGGACCCTGGGGGACCCTGTGGGACCCACCCAGCGGCCAGGGGCAGCACCGGGCTTCGGACCACACAAGGGGTGCCGAGTCTGGCGGGAAAGGCCCGGCTGCAGGGGGTCCAGTTCCTCCCTGGGCCCCCCCACTGCTCGGGAGAAGCTTCTCCAGAGTCCGGGGGCAGAGGGGGCTGCGGGGGGCTCACGCCCACCTCTCGGTGTTCCCGGAGGGCCGAGCTCCTCTCTGGGGCTCTGAGGGGCGTGGGGGTGGGGCGCCTCCCCGGCCCTGCGAGCGTCTCTGGGCGCCCGGCCCACCTCCCCGACTGCCCTGTCCCCCACTCAGGTGGTTGCCGTGGTCATGGACCTCTTCACCGACGGCGACATCTTCCAGGACATCGTGGACGCTGCCTACAAGCGCCGGGTCCCCGTCTACATCATCCTGGATGAGGCGGGCGTGCCGTGCTTCCTGGAGATGTGCCAGAGCCTGGAGCTCACTGACTTCCGGATCCGGGTGGGGGCTCAGGGGCGGCAGTGGGGACCACCTCCTCCCCGGCTGGGGGAGGGGCAGGCCCATGACAGGTCTTCAGCCTCTGCCTCGTGCCCCAGAAGCCTCCCATTGTGGGAGGCTCCGGAGGGTGCTCCACCAGGAGTTGGTGCTATGTGCTGAGTACTGGGTGCTGGGTGCTAGGTGCTGGCTCAGTCGGGGGCCGTGTGAGGCTGGGGAGCTGTGGACACAGGCAGAGACCACCTGGGCTTGCCCACACCCTCAGTGAGATTTGCTGAGCTGCCCCGTCTCCCCTAGGGCAGGTGGGGGTGCTTGTAGGTAGGAAGACCCCAGCCCCCCCAGGTGACAGGCCCCCTTCCTGCCCCACAGAACATCCGCGTCCGCTCGGTGACGGGCGTGGGCTTCTACATGCCCATGGGGAAGATCAAGGGCGCCCTGTCGTCCAGGTTTCTGATGGTGGACGGAGAGAAAGTGGCCACGGGCTCTTACAGGTGAGCTGGGCTGGGGCTGGGGGTGGGGGTGGGGGGTCCCGGGAGAGCTACGTCCGTGACCAGGGGCTGACAGGACTGGAGCGTCCTGGCTCAGCAGCCCCCTGGGCCCTCTGCTCCGAATGCCGAGAGCCGCTCTGTGGTTCCCCCGAAGTGCAGGGGCCAGGGCCGGGCCCTGAGGCTGGTCAGGGGGCGCTGAGCTGGGAGGGAGGTGAGGGTGTGACACGAACCCTGAGTGACTCTCTGGGTGCCTGAGTGATGGGGGCCGAGCAGCCCCCGAGAGAGAGGGATTCCTGACCCAGGAGAGCGACTCGGGCGTGGAGCTGGGGTCGGGGTGTCTGCAGACGGGGCGGTTGTGAGCACTCAGAGAGGAGCACTCAGAGGCCTGGGGAGGAGGGGGAGGGGGACTGCAGGTGTTTCTCATTCTGCGTGTGCGTGCGTGTGGGACGGGCGCACATGTGGGTATGGGTGTGTGTGCGAATACATATGTGTGGATACATGTGTGGGCATGTAAGCATGTGTGTGAGTGTGCAGGTGTGTGGGCTCATGTGTGTGCATGTATGACATGTGTGCCTGCATGTGGAGGTATGTGTGCAGGTATGTGGTCACATGTGCATGCGTGTGTGGGCACCTGTGTGCAAATGCAGGTGTATGGGCTTGCGTGTGTGCATGTGCAGGTGTGTGGGCACATGTGCATGCATGTGTGGGTGTGTGCAGGTGTGCATGCATTTATGGGCACATGTGTACATGTGCAGGTGTATGAACATGTGTGTATGCATGTGTGGGCACATGTGTGTAGGTGTGGACATGTGTGTTCATATGGGCATGTGTGTGTGCGTGTGTGGGCACGTGTGTGCAGTGTGTGGGCACATGTGCATGCATGTATGGGCACATGTGTGCATGTGCAGGTATGTGAGCACGTGTATGCATATGTGGGCACGTGTGCATGTATGCATGGGCACGTGTGGGCAGGTGTGGGCATGTGTGTATGTGTGTGCAGGTGTGTGGGCACATGTGTGTGCATATATGGGTGCATGCGCAGGTGTGCGGGTACATGGGCCAGGAGACCGTGGAGTGGAACATCTCACCCGTGGTCTGTGCTTCTGTGGCCTTGTGGTCAGTGTGAACTACGGCCCGCCGGCTAAGTGCCCAGGTGTGAAGCCGGGCCTGATCCTCCGGGCCCCTGGTCACGTTCCCACTCCTGCTGCCTGCTGCCTACGTCTGAGGCCAAGACCCCCAAATATGGAGAGGACCTGGGGGGTTCCCAGGGACTGCGGGCAGAGGAGGCCACAGGCCCGCCCGATACCTGTGTCCGCCCGCCTCAGGTTCACCTGGAGCTCATCCTACGTGGACAGGAACCTCCTGCTTGTGCTGACCGGCCAGAACGTGGAGCCCTTCGACGTGGAGTTCCGGGAGCTCTACGCCATCTCCGAGGAGGTGGACTTGTTCCAGCAGCTGGGCCTGGGCCGCCCGGGCCTCAGCTACTCGTCCACCGTGGCCCGAAAGCTCATCAACCCCAAGTACGCGCTGGTGGCCGGCAGCCGGCCACCCCCCGGGGAGCTGATGCGCTGGGCCCAGCAGCAGCGCGCGGCCGAGGAGGCCCCGGGGCCCGGGGAGGGCGCCGGCGGCGGGGAGTCGGCCCAGCGCCTGGAGAACTTCCTCCACGACCTCATGACGCTGGAGCAGGTGCTGCCGCCCGTGGAGCCGCTGCCCAGCACCGTGCGGGCCCCCGCGAAGGACGGCCGGGTGGTCTCGCAGCTGCACGTGGACCTGAAGCCCAAGCCCCGGGGGGCGCTGCTGGCCCCCAACGGCAAGGGCGAGGCGGCAGCCAACGGCGAGGCTGCGCTGGCCCAGGGGGGCAGGCGCATCAGCCGGCTCTTCAGCCGTCGCGCCAAGAGGCCCGCCACCGCCAACGGCAGCGCCGGCTCTGTCTCCACCGAGCAGCTCGCCTCGGGGAGGAGGCCCACCGAGGGCTCCAGCGCCGACGTCTCAGGTGAGACCCCGAGGGCACGCCCGGGGCCTCGGGCCAGCCCCCCCGCCCCCAGGCTTGAGGGGTAGGAAGTGGGGAGGTCGGGGTCACTGTCGGGTTCTGCATATCCCTGACCTCAGAGCACAGAGCCAGGAGCAGCCCCTGAGCCTGGTTGGGGGTGGCCATGCCCCCCCCATACCAGACTGTGCACACACACAGATACACACACACACAGACACACACGCAGACACACACACACACGCAGACACGCGCACGCGCCCACACACACACACACACAGATACACACACACACAGACACACACACACGCAGACACACACACACACACGCACACACAGCTCTGAGCTCCGTGCTGGCTGGGCACCCCTAGGAGCCATTCTGGCTCCTGATGCAAAAAAGCACCCCAGGGGCCGGAGCGCTAGCACAGCGGGGAGGGCGTCTGCCTTCACGTGACCCACCCAGTTCGATCCCAGCGTCCCATATGGTCCCCGAGCACCGCCAGGAGTGATGCCCGAGTGCAGAGCCAGGAGTGACCCAAAAAGCAAACCCAGGGGCTGGAGCGATAGCACAGCGGGTAGGGCGTTTGCCTTGCACGCGGCTGACCCGGGTTCGATTCCCAGCATCCCATATGGTCTCCTGAGCACCGCCAGTAGTAATTCCTGAGTGCAGAGCCAGGAGGAACCCCTGAGCATCGCCGGATGTGACCCAAAAAGCAAAAAAAAAAAAAAAAGAAAAAGCAAACCCAAAAGGCATCCCAGTAAGTAAAGTGACTCTGGGAAGTGTCTGTAAATGGAGAAACTGAGGCACAGGGAAGCTGAGGGTCGGAGGGCCGAGCGTAGTGTTGCCCCCTGTTTCAGGGCCACCTGCTCCCCCCTGCACTGTGCTCACGGCCCCCTGCGGTGCCGGTACGCCTGTTTGCTGTGCCCTAAGTTCCGGGCACCCGGAGGTCCCCGGAAGCTGCTGGGTCAGAGGGGCTTGTTGTCTGAATCTCTCCTGTTGCTCCCAGGCCTGCTGTACCCCGGGGTGGGCCCCCCCCTCGGCCCTGATTATTTGTTTTGCCCCCTGCCCGTCCCCCTGCCTGTCCCCCTGCCCGACCCCCCTGCTCCTGGCTCCCCAGCGCCGGATGCTGCCTGCTCTGTGCCCCTGGTTAGGAGAAGGGTTGCCATGGCAAACACCTGGAGGGGAGAGGGAGGGGAGAGGGAGGGAAGGCACGGGGAGATGGAGCCGGCCCCCTCACCCCAGGTGCTGTTTCCATGGAAACGAGAGGACACAGCCTCGTCCCTCCCCAGCGCGCCCTTCCCCTGTCCCTGGGCATCAGGCAGGCCCGCCTGGCGGGGATGATTCAGGCGGGCACTGTCCCAGCTACGGTTGGGCCTGGTGCCCCCCGCCCCTGCACCTCCCCGGAGCTCTACCCGGGGAACTCTGCGTTCTAGGGGGTCAGGCCTCCTGATCACTAAGGGCCCCCCAGGTGGAAGAGGTGAGCTGGGATCCAGTGGGGAGGGGGCGGCTCGCTGTCCCCCCCCCACCCTTTCCCCACACGTGGTGCTGGGGACCAGCAGGTCCGGCTTAGTGAAGCCCCGTGGCCCGGATTTGGCTCCCAACACATCCTGTCCAGCTCGGGTCCAGCTCCCAGGGGAGCCGCCGAGCTCAGGCCTGGCGGGGGCTGCCCACGCGGCAGGAGAGAGACAGCTGACAGCGGGGCCGCGCCGGGAGTGTTGGGTTGTCAAAGGGGCATGCACATTTCTGCCTTCCTGCGTGTGGCCCCCAGCAGAGCACCCGCAATCGCTTCCTCCCTCTCAGGCCCAGCGGGGGCGGCCTGGCGGTTTGAAGGCTCGCGGCGCCCCCTACTGGCGGGACCGGGCACCTGCGCCTGCCGCTCTTCCTCTGTGTGGCTGCGCGTCCCGGAATTTGGTCTCCTGGACCCCCACCCCGGAGGCAGGGACCCCCCCATCTCAGGACAAGGGCGCTGGCGTGCCCGGGGCAGCTCAGAGAGCCTTGCAAGCAGGAGGCCTGCTCGAACCCTGGCACTGAAGGCTCCCCTGAGCTCTGCCAGCGCTGTAGCCCCCAAGCCCGGGTAAATTAAATGCAGCCAAAAGCCTGAGCGGAACAAGTGTCCTGACCGTCTCCCCCAGGGCAGCTGGCTGTGGTCCCAGGGGGTGGCCCCTTGTGTGTGGGGAGCGGGTTCCGGGAGACCTGAACACCCCCCCCCCCGCAGGTTGATGGGTGGGAAACAGCCGCAGCTGAGAGAAGGAGAGGCCAGCGCAGGGCCCCGGGGTCCTCACACCCGCTGCCTGGTGGGTCATGTGGAGGCCCAGAGGTGCCAGCCACCTGTGCCACCTGTGACACCTGTGCCACCTGTGCCAGTGTCAGGAGGGCGGTGCTCTGGGGGCCTCTGCAGGTTAGGGACCCCGACCTGGCATCTGATACACCCCCATCCTTCCAGGGAGAGGAAAAGGGTCACTTATGCCTCAGAGTGCTTCCAGGAAACACAAGTGCACACTCACACATTTAAGCATACACATGCACACACATTTAAGCACACACATGCACACACATACACATTTGAGCACACATATGCACACATGCACATTTAAGCACACATATGCACACATGCACATTTAAGCACACACATGCACACACACATTTAAGCACACACATGCACACACATACACATTTGAGCACACACATGCACATTTAAGCACACACATGCACACACATTTGAGCACACACATGCACACATTTAAGAACCACACATGCACACACATACACATTTAAGCACACACATGCACACACACATTTAAGCACAGGCACACACATACATGCACACTCACTCATATGCATGCGCACATACACATGAGCACACACATGCATAGGTGCACACATACCTGCACACATGCATGCACATACACGTGTACATGTGAGCACACACATGTACATATGTGTGAGCACATGCATACCCATATACACATGAGCATGCACGTGTACACACATACATGTGGGCATGCACACGAGCATGCACATGTATACACACATGCTCACACACATACATGTGAGCATACACATGCACACGCATGTGTACAGCACCCTCGAGGGCATGGTGGGGTCTGGGTGCTGTGGCTGCTGGGCCCTGCTTCGGTTGCTCGAGACTCCCGTGCCGCCCCCTTTCCTCGTGAGGTCCTGGGGGCAGTGCCCCCCATGGGGGTGCCATGGGCGAGTGCTTCTGGGCCCCAGGCTCCGATAAGGGCCCCCCAGTTCCAGGGTGAGGCAGTCAGGAGCTGCCTCATGTGTTTGATCAAAAATGTCTTGGTTTGGGGCCACACCCGGCTGTGCTCGGGCCTCACCCCGGCCCTGTGCTCAGGAGTCTCACCCCCGCCCTGTGCTCAGGAGTCTCACCCTGGTGCGGCTTGACCACCCTGTGGGGGTGCGGGGGTGGATTCCAGGGAGGTGCCCTCCCCGCTGTGCCCCGCCGTGCTCTCTCTGAGCGGGGCGCAGCTGGTGGGCGGCAGGTCCCGGGTGCAGGAAGCTGCGGGCTGTGTGCCCGCCCGCTCTGTCTGCTGCTTCGTGCTGGCCCCTGCATTGTCGCCTTCTCCCGCTGCCTCTGCTCTGGCCCGCTTGGGTCCCGCTGCCCCTGGGGAGTGGGGGGGAGGGCCGGGCAAAGGCGGGGAAGAGGAGGGGGGTCTCCCAGGAAAGGGGCTGTGTCCCTCCCTCGCCTGCCCCCCCCCCCGCCTCTCCCATCCCCCGGGAGCATCTCACTCCTCCCCTGCCGCCTGCGGTGTCTGGGGGTCAGATGCTGAACCCAGAGCGGATGGGACCCCAGGCCTCTCCCAGGAGCTGCCCAGGGCCCAGCCGTGGGGGAGCCCTGAACCCGGCCAGTCCCCGTGCCTGGACCCCCGCTCTCAGAAGGGGAGGCGTCACTTCCGCCCTAGGCCCTGGGGCCCAGGAGTGCCCGGCGAGGCCAGTGCGTGTCTGGACAGGAGGGTCTGTCCTGAGTCACTCCTGCCGGGGCCCCCTGGAGAGGGGCCGCTCCCCTGGGGCAAAGGCCAGAGTGGGGTGCAACCAAGGCAGCCCCAGGTGGCTGCGGCTCGGGGCCAGGAGGGGAAGTGGACAGGGCCTGGGAGGGCCCCAGAAGCGGTTTTCTCGGGGGGGGGGAGGCTCTCATCTGCCCGGGACATTCCCCAGCCTCCCCGAGGCACAGGAGAGGAGGACTTGTCTGTCTGTCCCCGGGGGATCCCCTGAGGTGTCACTGTGCCCGTTAGCTCTGCTGCCCGGCCTCCGGGTGGCCTCCCGCTGACCGCTGACCAGAGGCTCATTTATCAACAGCATCGGTGCTCGGGGCTCACTCCTGGCGGGTTCGGGGGGAGCAGATGGGGTGCTGGGCGCTGAGCCCGGGTCGCCCCCTGCACAGCAGGTGCCCTGGGGGTTGCCTCACCTTTGAGTTTCCTGCCCCCGAGACTGGGGGAGGCAGCCCCCCACGACTTCAGGGATTTCCCTCTGCTTTCCGGGGGCAGGGGGTGGGCTCCTCGGAGCTGGCCCGGCTGGGAGGGTGAGGGGCAAGGGGCTCCCGTCACCTCCCCCACGGGCCCCTGTCTCCGCAGGTAGGACAAGTCCCAGCCCCGCCAAGACCAGCAACTGCGTCATCTCCTGAGCGCAGCAGCGGCCAGCCCCGAGCTCCCGGGCCCAGTGGCGCCAGTTTGCACAGCGGACCCCGTCGCCTCACAATGCGGGTGTCGTGCCCGTGAGACTGGGTGCCGGCGGCCGAGGCGGGGGGGGGGGGTCCTCCTTGTTTACATGAAGCCCGGAAGCTCCATCCCTGCCATGCGGGGCCAGCCGCACCCCTCACGCCCCGGGAGGGGTGAGGCCTGTGTTCATACCTGATTACGGGGGTCTCCAGGGCAGCCCCGCCGGCCCCCCCGACAGCCTCCTGGGCTTCTCCGTGCCTCTGGTGCCCCTTCCTGCCCTCCCCCCCCAAAAAGGTTTTGTGGAATAAAAGGAAGAGGACAGGGCGGGAGCCGGGCCCTGGTGCTGGCTTTGATTTTAGCCTCTGAGCTGGGGGAGGGTCCCCTCTGGGGCCACTAGGAGCCCCCCGCCACACCCAGCCCCGGCCCCCCAGCTGCCCCCCGCCCCCCAGCCCACGTCCTAGACCCCTTCCACACCCAACCCTTAACCCCAATTCTCTCCCACTCCCCAGCCCCTCCCGCCCCCAGCTGCCCTCCCCCCACGCCCCACCATCTCCCTTCCCTACTCCCCCCTCCCCAGGCAGCTTGGGACCCACCCCCACAGCTTGGGACCCACCAAGGGGAAGGGTTAGAGGCTGGCGGTCCGTCCTGTGGCTCTGCCCACCACATGCCCTGCCCGAGTCCTGGCCTGATCCCCGGGGGGGCCCGGGCTTGCCCTCCTCCCCCCTCCCCAGGGCCATCGAGGCCGGTGGCCTCAGTCTCCTGCCCAGAGCCAGGCAGGATCACGGGGCCAGGCCAGACTTCCGGGGGCGCCCAGGGGCCGGTGGGCAGTGGGCAGCACCTCACAGGCTTCTGAAGTGCCCGGCCACAGCCCCAGGGGCACTGGGGGGCAGCGTGGGAGAAGGACTGGCCTGGGAGGGGGCGGGGGCAGCCCCGGTCCCGGGAGCACCCCTGCAGCGTTGGGGGGAGGGACCCGCGCCCCTTCCCCGAGCCCTCGGGCCTTTCTCCCAGACAG
Source organism: Sorex araneus (assembly GCF_027595985.1). Lineage (NCBI taxonomy): Eukaryota > Metazoa > Chordata > Mammalia > Eulipotyphla > Soricidae > Sorex > Sorex araneus. The sequence continues at coordinate 95,947,252 of NC_073307.1, forward strand.
CAGCCTCCCACCTCAGCACCCGCTGAGGGCTGCGGGCCTCAGCCAGTCCCTCTGCCGACTCCCCTGCTCCCCGTGCTCCCGCCCGAAGGGAGCACCCTGCCGCCCCTCAGGAGGGGACCAGGCGGCCCAGGAGCCCCACGGGCACAGATGGACACTGCAGAGGAGTTTGAGGGTCGGGGGAGCACTGCCACTGCTGCTCCTGAACCCAAGAGTTGAGCCAGGTGGGGGTCGAGGGAAAATGCACCCCAAGGGAGAGAGGGGGCCCTGTGGGGGCAGAGGCAGGGGCAGGGCAGCCGGTCCTGGGGATACTGAGGCAGCCCCAGACTCAGCTGCCCCACCCCCACCCAGCATCCCCGTCTCTGCGCCCATGGCCATCGTCAGGATGTTAGGGACCATTCCCGGCTGCTCTCGGTCTCCTGGCTCAGTGCTCCCGGGTTGCTCGCTCGGGAACTGACCCGGGGTTCTTGCCCGCAGAGCTCGCACCCGGCCCGTTCTGCTCTGGGGGTGGGGAGCTAATTGGGTGAGCAGCCAGCGAGGATATCCAGGGTCCTGGGGCACGGCAGCCTGAGGGGGGACGGCGCCTGGGGTGGTCCCCCTGCTGGGAGCACAGCAGGGAGAGCAGCGAGGGGTGGGCGGGGATGGCCCTCGGCGAGTGACGCTTCAGCTGGCGGGTGTGTGACGGGGCTCACGGCCCAGGCTCAGTGGCCCGAGGTTCCCCCTGACGCCCCCTCCGGGTCTCCTCCCCCGGGCTGAGCATTTGCCCCCCTGGGGCAGCAGCCCAGACACCCTCCTGGAGGAGGCGCCCAGCCCTGGCTTCAGAAGGGCAGCAGAGAGGCTGAGGCGAGGGCCCCTGTTCTGCAGGGCGTCCGCTGGGGGCTTGAAAGGGACCCTCGCCTCCGCAGACTATGCGAGAGTCACATGTTAGCGGGGAGTTGGGGGGGTGCTGGGGACTCCGGGCAGTGCTGGCGTCTGGAGCTGGGCCCCCAGCAGGCACAGCAGCCCGTCGCGGTCACACCCCCCAACTCCCTTGGTGGGTCCTTCTGGGTAGGATAAACTGCTTGCACCCCTCAGCCGCAAACACGGGGTGCAGCCTGCTTGGGCTTTGCGTGCTGGGGCTCTGGCTCAGTCCTGGGCACTCCCCAGCCCCCCCGCACCACGGGGCATGACCCCCCAGCAGAGCTGGGAGTAGCTCCTGAGCACTGCCAGGCGTGGCCAAACAAATAAAAGTGGCTCCCCGCCCCTCCCAAAGGAAAAAAACCTACAATGCAGGGGCTGGAGCGATAGCACAGCGGGGAGGGCGTTTTCCTTGCACGCGGCCGACCCGGGTTCGATTCCCAGCATCCCATATGGTCCCCTGAGCAGCGCCAGGGGTAATTCCTGAGTGCAGAGCCAGGAGGAACCCCTGTGCATCGCCAGGTGTGACCCAAAAAAGAAAAAAAAAAACCCAAAACCCTACAATGCAGGTTAAGCCCAAAGCAAAGCTCACGGAGGTGCCCTGCCGACCTTATTCTTTTTCTTTTCTTTTTCTTTTTAATGTAGGAGTACTGCTATTTATGCAGCCATTGATCAAGCTGATTGAATTGGGCATGAACTCTACATTCCTTTATTATTATTATTATTCAGTATGTTAATTTTATTTTATAGCCCCCAATACGCCATCGGGCTACACTAGCACTCGACAGGGATGAATAAAGACGTTTCTGGCGCCAGCTTGAGCAAATCCTTGAACAGCTGGAATGACAGTGCTACAGTGATACTTTTTTAGGAGCCTGGAGGTCACACCCACAAACCTTTTTTTTTTTTCTCACTGGCTCTTCCGCATGGGCAGTGAAAGCATCGCGGGGAGGTGCTGCCCCCTCGTGGCCAACTGGGAGCAGGCACTGCCCACCGGGTGAGAGCGGTTGGTTAGTCTGAGGGCAGAGGCGCTTCCCCTTCTTTGCTGTTGTGCCAGGGGTGGCACACACGGGATTGTGGGCCGCGAGGGACCTGAGACTTCTTTTGCTTTGCTTTTTGGGTCACAGCTGGCGATGCTTGGGAGTCACTCCTGGCTCTGCACTCAGGAATCACTCCTGGAGGTGCTCAGGGGACTCTATGGGACGCCAGGGATCGAACCCGGGTTGGCCCTGTGCAAGGCAGACACCCACCCCGCTGTCCGGCCCCGGCCCCGAGACTTTTGTGGTGGTGCTGGGCCCCACGCAGCATCCTGTCGCTGGATGCCAGCAGTCCTCCCTCCTCTTTTGACAGAGGGCCAGGGTGTGGGGTGCCCAGGGACTAATCCCGGCTCTGTGCTCAGGAATGACTCCTGGAAGTGCTCAGGGACTCGTGCGTGGTGCGAGGGTGGGGAGGGTTCAAGCTGGAGTCTGAGGGATGCACGGCGAGCGCCTTAATCTCCCTAGCCCCCGCCCCTGCCCCATCCTTTTCTTTTTCTTTTTTGGTTCTGGGCCACACCTGGCGGTGCTCAGGGTTTACTCCCAGCTCCCACTCAGGGGTCTCGCCTGGAGAGGCTCAGGGGACCATTTGGGATGCCCGGGATGGAGGACTGAGCCGGGGCTGTGTACAAGGCAAGCACCCCACCTGCTGTACTAGCACTCCAGCTTCCCCAAGTTTTTGTTCTTAACAATCACAAAAAAAAAAAACCACACAAGCAGAGAAAATTGGAGAATACCGCAGACAGGGCACTTGCCGTGCACGTGGTCGGCTGGATTCGCTTCCTGGCACGCAGTATGGTCCCTGAGCCCCTCCAGGTGTGATTCCTGAGCTCAGAGCCAAGGAGAGCCCTGAGTATAGTCTGATGTGACCCAAACACAGAAACAGAGAGGACCAGAGAGACGGGACAGGAGTTAAGGCTGGGGCGCAGTCTCTGAGCGTGACCCTCGTCAGTGAAATATCAGGAATCCTGGGCCGGAGTAATAGTACAGCGGGGAGGATGTTTGCCTGGCATACAGCTGACCAGAGTTCGAGTCCCGGCATCCCATCGGGTCCCCTGAGCACCGCCAGGACCAACCCTGAGTGCAGAGCCAGGAGTCAGAACTGAGCAGGGCTGGGGGTGCCCCCCGAGCAAAACCGAGTTGTGAATCCTGAGACTTGAGTTCCACGTGGGGCCGATTCATCTTTCCGTTCTTCCTTTCCCACCACGTGACAGTGTGGAAGTGCTTGTCCCGCCCAGCTTTCGGGCCACAGACAGCTGTTGCTGACGGTGGACCCAGCCTGGACACCTCCGTCTCCACCCTGTGCTCCCGGCTGGCACCGGGGCTGCTTGGGGGGCTTTTCGGAGTGGCCCCTGCTCTCCCCCCGCCGCCTCCCCGCGCCCAGTGCTGCCGTCCAGCCTCCACTCCGCAGAAAGCCCTTGCTTCCCACCCCTTTGAGCCGCTCGCAGAAGGCTCCCTCAGAGGCCCGACTCTGTGCTGGGGACGTGAAAGAACCTGGATTCCCCCCACCTACCCCCTCCCCCCTGCCCCGGGATGGGCCAAGTTGGAGCATCCCCGGCTCCGGTCATTCCTGGTGAATCTCACAGATTGTAGGGGATGTGCTGGGTGTCAAGCGCCCCAACCCTGGACTCTCTCTCTAGCCCCAAGAGCCTGGAGTTTGGGGCCAACGTGTACTGAGCACTCTTGCTCTTTCATTCCCTCATTCATTCAGACAGACTTCCTGAGAATTCACCGTCACGGGCACCGGAGACAGACAAATGAGGTCTCTGTCTCAAGGTGGCCCCGTCCTGCTTGGAAAGGGGTGGCCGAGAGGCATGAGTTATGATGGGGACACACAAAGGGCCGGAGGAGGCCATAACACCACCCGGGGTGGAAGTCAGGGAAGGCTTCTTGGAGGAGGCGGTGCTCTTGGGACTGATACCTGAGAGGTAAATAGAGTAGGGGGTTGGGGCAGCCCACGGAAAGGCCTGGAAGTCAGAGGGCCGGGCAGCCCCTGCTCGGCCTGTGGAGAGGGGTAGGATGTCTCTCCTGCCTTGTCAGTGGGCTCTGACACACTCAGAAGATGGGTTGGGGGGTGCAGGGCGCGGGGCAAGGTCCCCACCTGGACCCCGCCCCTCGGGGCTGGCTTCAGGGCCTGCAGCTGCCCGGGGCCCCGGGGCCTCACTGCGTGGCTCCTGTCCAGCCCTGCCCCCGCCGGGCAGTTTATGCTTCAGGTCAGACCGCGGGGATGGCACAGCGGGCAAGGCGCTTGCCTGCCACACCAGACCCAGGTTTAGTCCCCAGCACTGCCTAAGGCCCCCCAAGTACCACCTGGTTTGATCCCTGAGCACCACTGAGTGTGCCACCCCACCCCCCACCCCCAAAGATCACTGTCACTGTCATTGTTCATCGATTGGCTTGAGCGGGCACCAGTAACGTCTCCATGGTGAGACTTGTTGTGACTGTGTTTGGCATATCGAATACGCCACGGGGAGCTTGCCAGGCTCTACCGTGCGGGCGGGAGACTCTCGGTCGCTTGCCGGGCTCTCCGAGAGGGGCCCCAAAAGGTAAGTAAAAGAATAAAGAAATGTGTTGACCAGCTGGGAGGGCTGGATCACTTGCTTTGCCTCCAGGAGGCCTGGGTGCAGGGTTCAATTCCAGCCCCACAGGTCCCGACAGACTTCCAGGGGGAACCCTCAAGCACAGAGCTGGGGGTAGCCCCTGAGCAGGCCGGGGCGGCCCCCAGACCAAAACAACTTGACTCTAAAGGGCTGGGGAGACGGCTCCAAGGGCTGGAGCAGGCACGGGGGGCCCAGGGTCGAGTCCCAACAGCCATGTAGTACCCAGAATACCGTTGGGAGTGAGCCCCAAGCACTGAGCCAGGAGCAGCCCCCAGTTCCTGCTGGGTGTGACCCCACCAAAAAATGTATTTATTTATTTATTTATTTATTTATTTATTTATTTATTTATTTATTTATTGCTTTTGGGATCACACCCGGTGATGCTCAGGGGTTCCTCCTGCGCTACACTCAGGAATTACCCCTGGTGGTGCTCAGGGAACCATATGGAATGCTGGGGATCGAACCCAGGTCGGTTGTATGCAAGGCAAACACCCTACCCGCTGTACTATCACTCCGGCCCAACCAAATATTTTTTAAGTCACTGTATCGCTGTCATCCCGTTGTTCATCGAGTGGGCACCAGTAACGTCTCCATTGTGAGACTTGTTGTTAACTGTTTTTGGCAAATCGAATACACCATGGGGAGCTTGCCAGGCTCTGCCGTGTGGGTGGGATACTCTCGGTAGCTTACCAGGCTCTCCGAGAGGGATTTTTCAAAAGCATGTGAAAAACGGGTGTCCGGAGAGAAAAGTAGAGGGCTAAGGCTCTCGCTGTGCATGTAGTTGACCCAGGTTGGGTCTCCAGCACCACGTGGGGTGCCCCCTGCCCCTCCCAGCACCCTCCGGAGTCACCCCTGAGCTCAGTACCAGGAGTGAGCACCAAGCACCACTGCATATGGCCCTACATCTAACCAAAAGAAGCTAGAAAATAGCCCACCGCCCAAAAAAAGTTTGTTTTTTTTTTAAATTAATCTCGAATGGGAAGTGAAGAAATAGAAAGAGGTTAGGCTGCTCACTGTGCATGGAGCTGACCTGAGTTCAATCCTTGGCACCACATCTGGTCCCCTGAGCCCTGCCAGGAGCGATCCCTACGTGCAAAGTCAGGAGAAAACCCTGAGCACTGCCGGGTGTGACTCAAAAACCAAAATAAATACATTAAGAAGTAAATGAGGGCCCAGAGTACACTGATTATACTCCAAGATTGTGTGTCATCCTTCTTTGAACCTATAAATCTAAAAAAAAATAAACAACAGACTTTGATCAGGTATTATTTAAATTATTTAAATTAATAGAGATGCATAATAGAAGAATAATTTATGTAATATAGAGCATAATATGGAATCCTTCAGAAATAAAATCTACTCTTATTATAGGAAAAAAAAAAAGAAGTAAATGAGGAAGGCTGGAGCGATAGTCCAGTGTGGAGGGCGTTAGCCTTGCATGTGGCCGACCCTGGTTCAAACCCCGGCACCCCGTATGGTCCCTGGAGCATCGCCAGGAGTAATCCTGAGCATTGCTGGGTGTGACCTCCTACCCCCCCCAAAAAAAAAAAACACAGGGGCTTTAGGACAATATCCTGCGGCAGACGGCCATGGAGATGAAGGCTGAATGCGGGAAAATTATGGTTTGGGGGCACCTGGGGACAGGCTGGTGGCCCAGAGCCTGCCTTGCAGGTGTGAGCCCAGAGGTTCCGCCAAGCCCGAGATCACATGCCCAGTGCTCCATGGCAGTACCCACTTCCCCAGTGTGCCCCATGGCACCACCACCAAGTATTTCAGGCCCCCCCATCAAGTGTGCCACCCCCAGATACCTCAGCACCAACAAAAAATGGGGAAAATATCACCGTCTTTGGGGGAAGGGAGGATAATGACCCAGGTCCTGTCCCACCACCACCGCCAGGAGGAGCAGGAGGAGCTGGGGGCGGAGGCAACAGGGGGGCTTCTTTGAGTGGCAGATTTCACCAGAGAGCCTGAGTGGAGCCACAGAAACCAGGACTCACAGCAGCTTTTGGAACTCAGCCACAGAGGTCAGAGAGGAGCATCGAGAAATGAGCTCTTGGGGCTGGAACAATAGCACAGCGGGTAGGGCGTTTGCCTTGCACGCGGCTGACCCGGGTTTGATTCCCAGCATCCCATATGGTCCCCTGAGCACCGGCAGGAGTAATTCCTGAGTGCAGAGCCAGGAGTAACCCCTGAGCATCACCTGGTGTGACCCAAAAAAGCAAAAAATAAAAGAGCTAGAACCACATTTAAAGATGGAAGGGGTGACCTCCCCCATCTCCCTGTGCTTCTGGTGGCCTGGCAGTCACACCCACAAACTGCCTCTGGTGCCATATAAGTGATTAACAGTCATGATCCAGAGACTCACAAATACATCTCTCAGAAGAGAGCAAGTGAGCAACATGCCACAGAGATGCCTCCGGACTCCCAAGTCACATCCAATCTTAAAAAAAGATTGTTTTAATTAATCTCAGTTGTATAACCGTATTTAAAACTTCAGAATTCCTGGAGCCGAGATATCTCATACTCTCCACCACGATGTACCAAGACAAGGGCTTACTGGCTCCAGGGTGCAAGACAACAGCCTTCACACACTTTCCTCTAAGGAAACTTTTTGGATAATTTTTAGCAGATTATTCATAACAAGCCATGCAGGGGCTGGAGTGGTATAGCACAGCAGGTAGGGTGTTTGCCTTTCACGCAGCCAACCATGGTTCAATTCCCAGCATCCCATATGGTCCCCCGAGCACCACCAGGAATAATTCCTGAGTACAGAGCCAGGAGTAATCCCTGATCGCTAGGTGTGATCCAAAAAGCAAAACAAATAATTAAGCAATACAAAATAAATCATTTTAAGTCCTGCTTCGGGGGCAGACTTTGAGGGGGTTGGTGGAAACATTCGAAATGTGGTGGTGGGAAGGTGTAATGGCGTGGATTGGTGTTGGAATATTAAAGGTAATGAATTATTGTGGGGCTGGAGCGATAGCACAGCGGTTGGGTGTTTGCCTTTCACGCGGCTGACCCGAGTTCGATTCCTCCGCCCCTCTCAGAGAGCCCGGCAAGCTACCGAGAGTATTGAGCCTGTGCGGCAGAGCCTGGCAAGCTACCCGTGGCATATTGGATATGCCAAAAACAGTAACAATAAGTCTCTCAATGAGAGACGTTACTGGTGCCCGCTCAAACAAATCGATGAGCAATGGGATGACAGTGACAGTGAATTATTGTGAACAACTTTATAAAAATAAAGGTGGAGGGGTCCAGGACAGCCTGCCAGTGCCTCGGTTTCCCCATCCAGAAAATGGTGAGTGGGAAAATGACCGGGCGCTCTGCATTTGCTGCAGGAGTGCACTGGAAACAGCCGCGCGGTCATTCCCACGGGAGCCCTGCGGGTTGGGCCAGTGCCGTGGCTCCACCTGCTGCCTCAAGAGGCCCTTGCAGGAAGCGAAGCAGGAGAGCCAGTGACAAGCAGCTGTCACAAGGGCGCCGTTGCACAAGAAACGCCACCTGACGTGTGCTGGAGGCCGTGACACAGCAACCTCTGGGAGGTGCCCCAGCACCAGCCCTCAGCCTGGCCACACCCCGTGTCGGTGTCCGCTCTCAGCGGCCCTGCCTCGGGGGACCTGGGCAGGTCCTTCCCATGGCTGCGGGTTTGGGGGACCGGAGACAGCTTTGCAAACATCCCCAAAGGTCTCTCGACAATGAGAGGCCAGTGCAGAGGGTGGCGGATAGCCGCAGGGCCACGGGTATCAGAGGTGGGGCAGGTCCAGCCAGCTGCCTGACCCCAAACCTGGGGGACCCCTGCAGAATTGTTCGCAGAAGGTGCGCTGGATATTGCCCAGGCCAGTGCATTGTGTTTGGGGGGGTCACAGGTCAGTCTCTCCTGTAGGGAAAGGGAGGCCTTTTGCTTTGAAGGGTTGGGGGCACTTTGGGTCACCGTCCCACCAGCCACTAAATGTGGCCCCGCCACCAGCAGAAAGCCAAGAGTCTGGAACACCACAGTGTCTAAGAATAGCATAGCAGGGGCCAGAGTGATAGCACAGCGGGTAGGGCATTTGCCTTGCCTGCGGCTGACCCGGGTTCAATTCCCAGCATCCCAGCACCGCCAGGAGTAATTCCTGAGTGCAGAGCCAGGAGCAACGCTGGGTGTGACCCAAAAAGAAAAAGAAAAACGAAAAACCAGCATAGCCCTCTGGGGTCAGACCTGTCAATGGACACACGGGCGCCCTGAGCCTTTTGACCCTCAAAGCTGGGTGAGTGGGAAACAACTACTGCTACTACTAATGATATTAAATCCTGCCCAAGTCGCCGAGAGCAAACAAGGAAGCAGAGTGTCTCTGCTTCGTCACACCGACCTCGGTTGCCTTTAGGACGTGGATTAGCCATGAAGCCCCCAGAGCATCCCTGTAAAGCCCAGGCTGTGAGCTGGGCAGATCCCAGCCCATGCCACAGACTCCGCCCTTACACTAGGCTGGGTTACACTCCGAAGGTGAGTCACAGGTGGTCATTTGTCACCAGCATCCCTGGGGATGTGGAATCCTCAGCCTCCAGTGCCTGAATGACCTACTGGATCCTACCCAGAAGTGTATCGAGGGAGGCAGCTTCCATCGGATGTTGTTGGGGGTGCAGAAACTTGCATTGACTCCCGTGCCTAGAGGTGTTTGGACCAGCAGTGGGATCAGCGAGCAGTGGGACTCTACTTTTAAAACTGCACAAACTGGGGCTGGAGCAATAGCACAGCGGGGAGGGCGTTTGCCTTGCATGCAGCCGACCCGGGTTCGATTCCCAGCATCCCATATGGTCCCCTGAGCACCGCCAGGGGTAATTTCTGAGTGCAGAGCCAGGAGTAACCCCTGTTCATCACCGGGTGTGATCCAAAAAGAAAAAAAAAACTGCACAAACTGGAGGATGGTGGTGCATAGGGACCATGTGCAGTGCTGGGGATCGAACCTGGGTCTGCTGCATGCAAAGCAAGTGCTTTACCCATGATACTATCCCTCAGGCCCTCCGGGACTTTTTATCAAATATGCAGTGCAGACAGACACGTTGTGCTGTGTTTGTCTGCAACCCATTATGCTGCATGCTTTAAATGCGGGACATATTGTCAGTTATGTCTCAATAAATCTGAAAATACATGGTACATATGAAAAAATGCTCCTTCTTCACACACAAATTCAAATCAATATTCTAGTATTTACAAAAAGAAAAAAACGTGGAGTGATTGTATGGCGCGTTGAGTGCTTGCCTTGCACACAGCCAACTCAGTTTGATCCCCAGCACCCCATAAGGTCCCCCAAGTCCTGCCTGGAGGTGACAACTAAGCACACGGCCAGGAGTAAGCCCTGAGCACAGCCGGATGTGGTCCCAAAATAAATAAACCAAAAATAAAAATCTCTGCATTGCATTGGGCGAAATCTTCACTCAAGGTTGGTTTCATGATCAAAATAACTCCATTTTTTTAATGAAAATGAGCTTCCTGTTCTCTAGTACCCAAACATAGACTGCTGAGGCCCTTCGAAAGAAAAAACAAAAAAGCTTATAGTGGGGACAGGCATTGGTGGCTCTGGGTTACTTCTAAGTTCTGTCAACTCTGTAGGTTCCCCCACCTCGTGGGTCCTGCTGTTTGTCCCCCAGGCGGCCCAGCCTCTGGAACTGTGACCATTTCTGTCCCTGTTGATTACGCCCCGCCAGACTGAGGTCTCCGAAGGCAGAGCAGCTCCTTACGTTACTTGTGCGGCCCTTGTGCCTTGGAAATCCTTTCTGAGCTCACCGAGTTTCCTGAGGGCTGGGGGGCTGGGGAGAAGGCTCAGTGGTCGAGTGAATGCCTAGCGTGAGTGAGGCCCTGAGTTTGGTCCCTGCCCACTGGTTCTCCCAGCTCCACCCGGCATGACCCTGGTGGCCGCCGAGTGCCACTAAGTATAACCTCTATTTATTGACTCACACTTGGGCCTCCTGAGTGATGCTCAGGACGCCTCCTCCCAGGGTCTCAGCAGCTGGAATGGAGGCGCCATGTGAGGGCTGCAGGATTTGATGCTTGGGGGCCCCTGTGATGCCAGGGATTAACCATTCCACCCTGAAGTGCTCAGGAGGCTCCAAGGCCACCCCAGCAGTGCTCGGGCCCCTAGGGCTGCACCCTGTGATGCTTGGGGGACCATATGGTACCAGGGAACTAAGCAGCATGGCTCACATACAAGGCTCACATTTTAGCCTCTGTACTATCTCTCCAACCCCTATAGCCTATATGTATATACGTATATATGCCTATATATATGTATATATATCAGTAACAATGATGGGTCTCATTCCCCTGACCCTGAAGAGCCTCTAATGCGGCACCATTGGGAAGGACGAGTAAAGAGAGGCTACTAAGATCTCAGGGCCAGGATGAATGGAGACGTTACTGGGCCCGCTCAAGCAAATTGATGATCAACGGGATGACAGTGATACAGTGAAATATATATCATTGTCACTGTCACTGTCATCCCGTTGCTGCTCATCGATTTGTTCAAGCGGGCACTGGTAATGTCTCGCATTGTGAGACATTGTTACTGTTTTTGGCATATCCAATACGCCATGGGTAGCTTGCCAGGCTCTGCCATGGGGCGTGATACTCTCGGTAGCTTGCCGGGCTCTCCGAGAGGGGCGAAGGAATCGAACACGGGTCGGCCGCATGAAAGGCAAATGCCCTACCACTGTGTTATCGCTCCAGCCTCGATATACATATATATGTATATATATAATGATATTTACTGAATATTCATTTTGGGACTTTCTGTAATGAGAGCAATTTAGAAGCACAAAAATGAGCAAGGTGCCATTTGATTTCCAGGAACTTAGGACTGATTTGGGAGACAGATGAGTCCAACAATGCACCCAGTGCTAGCCTAAGGGGAGATGACGGAGGGCCAAGCAACCAACTCAAAATGTAGCCGGAAGGTTTGGGATCCAGATCTACTTTTCATCCATTGTGTTTGCTCTTTCAGAACCCCCGCATGCTGGACGGTCATCGAGGGGTGACGTGCTTGTTCACTGTCAGCATGCAGGCTCCCCGGGGCACACGCCACTCCTGATTGGTCCTTCTGTTGGCCCTGGAAATACCTGCCACTTACTCCTCCTAATTGATGTTTGTGACACGCTGTCCCGTCCCGCATCGAAAGGCTGTAAATGCTGAGCATTATCACTGTGACAGCGGTTGTTTTATTATTAAAGCAGCGCCAAGGAGGTTACACAACGGCAGGGATCAGGAAGGAAACAGGGGCGGCGGGGAATGGGGACTGGAGATGGTAAGATGTTAATTACCCGAGTTGGAATTCAGGCTGGAGTCCAGGCCCTGCTCTGCAGATCATTTCAGTCCCGAAGGCTCTGGAGAGCCGGTTCTCTGGCAGCCGGGCCTAAGCATTCTGCCCTCCCCTGGCTGGAATGCCAGATTCTCTTCCCTGAAGCCTGCCACAGAGAAAGAATCCAAGGATGGCTAAGAGCCCGGAGCAGGCATCTTTCACAGTCTCCAGGGCTACTCTGGACGTCTTCCAGGAGCCCAAGGGCCGGTCCATTTGCATGCAATAAATAATTGAATTTTAAAGAGATGCGTTCCTTATTTCGATTTCGTAGGCTTTCTTTCTCCTGGTTTCCGGTAGGCACTTGAGGACGCTCTCTCTCCAAAGGGGGAGCTGGGGATGGATGGGTTGGGTTAGGGGGGGAGGTAGGCTTGGCACGCCAGGATAAAGGTCTATTTATAAAGTTGAGAAAATGAACAAAGCGGCAGATTGGCTTCTGTTGAGAAAAAAAAAAATCTCATCCTGTCTCAGGGAGGACGGGGAGGAATGGGTGCTAGGAAGGATTTGGAGAGAATGACCTTACTATGGCATTAGCCCCATACAATGTCACTGCCAGAGGAGCGCGGGTCCTGAATGAAACGCTCCTAAGATTCTGGCTGACAGTGCTCTGGGCTAATAAGCATAATGAAAAGGAGCGCAGCTCTGAAGTCAGAGAGCCCAGACTTCAAGCGACGACCCTGAATGACCTTGGGCAGGTTTCCTAAGCTGTCCCTACAATGCAGAGGTTCGAAAACGCACAGGTTGACCCAGCATAATGCCCATAAAGAATTCAGCACAGCAGCTGGGGAGCAAATTAGGAGGACAGTAAACGGTGTTTATTATTGTCGACCACTATAGGCCGAAGGACCAGACTCATCCAAACCGGCTGGCGAACAATTAACATTTGCAAACCCACAGCTCACGGAGGCGTCCACTCGCCCAATAAAGGACGGGGTAAGAACTCAGTGGAGGACAGCCAATGGCAGTCGCCCTTGTTGCGGGACGGGCTCTCTGGTGGTCCCACCAATAGCGTGAAGCCTTGAGTCGCGAGTGACATCCTGGTCGTCCAATGACGCACCAGCAGCCCACACTCAGCCCTTCGGAGGGGATAAATCAAGCAGCCGGCACGTATAGATTCCGTTATTAGTCAGTACTGGGTGGAGAGAGCAGCTTAGGGTCAACAGCTCGAGGGCGAGGCACTAATGAACTAAAAAAAAAAAAAAAGAAAGAAAAAAAGACCATGGTTGCGCCAAGTGAGCTCGGCCGCCATCATGCTCTAGTTTCCCCTTCGCCTCTCCAGGTCCGCGACCGAGGAAGCGGCCTCTGGGATGCTGAGGGGGTGTGTCCCCGGGTGATTGGCGCAGGCAGCTCAGCCAATCCTCGCTCGTCAAACGGGAAGCACTTGGCCAATGACTGGCGACGACAGCAGCGAGGCATCGGAGGGGCGGAACCGCAGTTTGACGGGCACAAAAGCCAGCCAGTGAAAGCCGGCAGCATCTTCCCCGCGGCCAATGGAGTGGGGGCCGGGGCGGGCGCTCGAGTGTTTGTGTTGTGGTTTTGGGGGAGGGAGGCGGAGGGGAAAGTTTGTTTATTTTGTTTTTAGTTTCTGGGGTCCCCGTGTTTCTGGGCGGCGAAGCGGGCGGGAGTGACCCTCGGCGCCCCTCAGTCCCCTCACGACGTCGCCTCCTCGGGCCTGCGGAGAAGCGGGGGACCGCGCGCATCGCCTCGCCTCCCAGCGGACCGCCGCGCGCCGGGAGCCGAGCCGGCTCGGCGGTGAGTTGAGGCGCCACGGCCGCGGCCGCCCTCGCCGCGCCCCCGCGCCGCGGCCCGTCAGAGCGGGGCGGCCGGGTGGGCGAGGACGCGGCGGGCGCGCGCGGCGCGGGCCGGCCTGTCAGGCTGAGGCGCCGCGTGTGCGTGTCCCCGCGAGGGAGCGCGCGCGCGGCGGGCCGAGGGCCGGGAGCGGCGGGCGCGCGCGCGGGGGCGGCGGCGGCGGCGGCGGGCGGGCGGCGCGCGCTCCCGCCGAGGCCGGGGCTGGGGGGTCGGGGCCGGGGCCCGGGAGGGAGGCGGCGGGCGCGCGCCGCCCCGGCGTCACGCACCGGCAGGTGTGAGCCGGGGGAGGCCTTCCGGGGGCCTCGGCGCGGGCGCCCCGCGACCGGGCGTCAGCTGCGGGCCTGCCCGTGCACCGGGGTCGCCAGACCCCTTCAAAGGCAGCCGCCCGCCCGGCCTTCGTTCTCGGCAACAGTGTGCCAGTCGGGGCTCCGTGCGTTCTCGAGGATCCTAGACCTATTCCATAGGTGTGGCTGTAACGCAGACATATGTGCTCTGTTGGGCTCTTCCCGCTGTGCCTGCCTGCCAGGTAGGGGTGGAGCGAGGCGCCTTTCAGAGGGGCCATTTATTTGCCTTACTATGGAGCCAAGTGACAGAGTACTACTCCATTGGCCAGCGACATATATATGTATATGTATATATATGTAATTTTTTTTCCCCGTAGCCCGTACAGGAAACGTCATGCGTGCCTCCCCCGCAGTTGAGCATCTAGAAATCAGGAGTAAAAAGAAATCTTGCAGCCAGGGAAAGTTTCCGTGTCTCCAGAGGTCATCTCCTTGGGCGGGCGGTCGCGGGGGCAGAATTTCAGGCTTGCTTGTTGGATGGAGCATCAGTGATCGGGGCTTGGAGATGGGTCGGTGTTATGTAAATAGCTTGAACTTGCAGCCCATGGTCTGTGTGTGTGTGTGTGTGCGTGCGCGCGCACAGCCCGTGGTCTGGGAGTGTGTGTATGTGTGTGTGTGTGTCCATTCCTGGTGGGTGGCAGGTGTGTGTGTATGTGTGTGTGTGTGTGTGTCTCCATCCCTGGTGGGCGGCAGGTAAGTAGGTACCAGACAGAACTTGCAGCCCATGGTCTGTGTGTGTGTTTGTGTGTGTGCGTGTGTGCACGCGCAGCCCGTGGTCTGGGGTGTGTATGTGTGTGTGTGTCCATCCCTGGTGGGCGGCAGGTGTGTGTGTGTGTGTGTGTGTGTGTGTGTGTGTGTGTCCATGTCTATCCCTGGTGGGCGGCAGGTAAGTAGGTACCAGACAGAACTTGCAGCCCATGGTCTGTGTGTGTGTGTGTGTGTGTGTGTGTGTGTGTGTGTGTCCGTCCATGTCTAAACCCGGTGGGCGGCAGGTAAGTAGGCACCAGGCGGACCGGGAAGGTAGCTGGAGCTAGACTCAGATCCGAAGGGTTTGCCCCACTGGGAGGCAGCGATGATTCAAACAAGCAAAGCGACCCGCCAGCCCCATGCCTTTCAGGCTCTGGGCTCTTGGCCTTTCTCAAGTGCTTGTCCTTAGGCTTGAGCAGAGAGATTTCCTAGAGGAGAAAAAAGAAATTCTCACACTACTTTCTAGAGGGAACGTGTAAATGTCAGACCCTTGAAAGAAAGGCGTGCCCCCCCACCCCATTCACATGGAAACACTTTCCCTGGGTGAAGAAAAGTGGAGCAGGTAGCATGGCTGTTTCATGGGTGAAAGAAAGAACCTCTGAGGGGCTGGAGCGATAGCACAGCGGGGAGGGCGTTTGCCTTGCATGCGGCCGACCCGGGTTCGATTCCCAGCATCCCATATGGTCCTCTGAGCACCACCAGGGGTAATTCCTGAGTGCAGAGCCAGGAGTAACCCCTGTGCATCGCTGGATGTGACCCAAAAAGCAAAAAAAAAAAAAAAAAAAAAAATAGAAAGAACCTCTGAGAGCCGCGACTCGGAAGTTCAAGGTCTTAAGCTTATAAATTTAGTCTCATGTCTGTCTGGTCCCAAAGACTGTGCTGCTGCTTCCGTTTTGCCTCAACATTCCAGAGGGAGAAAGGAGGAAAGGCCAGTGAAAAGTAGGGCCGAGCCGGGCAGTATCGCTGGTGGTGCACTTGTCCATACCTAAGCGAAGACTGAAGCAGCTCACTTTTGTTTTTTTCAGAAATTGAATTTTTTTTTTTTTTCTTTTTGGGTCACACCTGGCTCTGCACAGGGGTTACTCCTGGCTCTGCACTCAGGAATTATCCCTGGCGGTGCTCAGGGGACCATATGGGATGCTGGGAATCGAACCCGGGTCGGTCGCGTGCAAGGCAAACGCCCTACCCGCTGTGCTATCGCTCCAGCCCCTGAATTTTTTTTTTTTACACAAAAACACATCCAAGGGCTGGAGCGATAGTTCAGCCGGTAGGTGTTTGCCTGATGCGGCTGACGCAGGTTTGATTGCGAGCACCCCCTGGGGTCCCCACTGAGCCGTGCCCAGAATGATCCCTTGAGAGCAGAGTCAGGAGTATGTCCTGAGCCTTGCTGGGTGTCACCCAAAATCAAAACCGAAAAAAATCAATACAATCTAAGCTTTGTTTTTATGTGTTTGGTGTTTGGGCCACAGCTGGCCGTGCTCAGGGCTTACTCCTGGCTCTGTGCTCAGGAGTCAGTCCTGGCTCAGGTACTATATGGAATGCCTAGAATGGAGCCTGAACCAGCCACATACGAGGCAAGCGCCTTGTCTGTTCTATCTCTAAGGCCCAGATTTGCTTTATTTCTTTCCAGTTTGATTTTTTTTTTTGACAGCGATCGGACCTATTGAATTGGGTGGGGAGGGGTGCGGTACAGCGACCCAGGGGCAGGTCCGAGGTGCTCAGGACTGCAGTGCCCACCATTTGTCCAGAGGTTCATGATGAGGGATCGGAATCATCCCACACAGAGATGAACCGCTTTCCCCACCCCGTCTTCAGATGCTCCCGCCTTGAACTTGGTAAAGCCCAGCTTCCTGGAGCTGTGGGTGGCTGGTGGTCCGAGCGGAGCCTCGGTCACAAATGCCGGGTTCTGCAGTTTGGTGTGGATGGGCATGACTCCTTGGCCCTGGCCACTAAGGCCTGGGGGCTTTCCGATGGGACCTGAGAGTGGGGACAGCGTGAGAGTAGATATGGATGTCCACCCCAAAGAACTGTCTCTGACCTCCCTTGGGGCAGCCTGTCCATGCTGCGGGCTGCTCAGGCCGTGGCTGAGGCTGCTGTTTGCGGCCACCGTCCATCAGAGCCCATGGCGTGGATCTCTGTTCCCTTGGCTCGATTTCAAGGTAAATTCTGATCAGTGCTGTGCCTTCCGGGGACCAGGCATTACTTGTGCGTGTGTCTAATAAGTTTGATGGGATTGTGCCTGTTCATGTCAGTTAACTGAGGAGCGGAGTGTACACTGTAATGACATCAGACTCCTCCCTCCTTTTAATAGTGGAATTATGTGACTTAGATTAATGGGCAGAAAGTGAGTCGCTCGTGTGTCAGATGCATGTGTGTCCTGGGAGAATGCTCGCAGGGTATTGAGAGTGTCGTGAATATTCTGAGCCTGAGTGGAGTAGCTCGCAGGCGCCTGGGGCTGGCTTCCCAGGGTCTCAGTCTCCAGTTCTCATCTGTGTGGGGGGCTCTGCAGTCCTTTCCCTTTCACCCCAAGACTGAGAAGACACGGCGCTCAGCCTGCCTGCTCCTCTGCTCAGTCGCTTGTCCCTGGCAGTCTGGTACCCAGCCTCCCCGCTTCCTCTCCCAGGTTCCCTCCAGGATTGCCAAGTATCTGGTGGTAACATTTCCCCGAGCATCTTTTCAGGCTGCGTGTCCTTCTCCCTCCCTGTCAGTGCCTTTGACTGCCCTCTTCCCATTAAACAAAAAACTTCCTTTCTTTCTGTTTTTTGGTTTCAAGGATGGAGCCAGGGCTCACCCCACGCCGTCTCATCCCACTTTCCCAGCCTCCCTCCTCTCTTAGGTTCCTTGGTTTTGCTTTGGGCGACATTCGGGGAAGCTCAGGGGCTTCCTGGCTCTTTCCACGGGAGTACGGGAGTGCCCCCCCACCCCGACTGTGTGTGGTGGCGGGGAGTGAACCAGGGTGGTGTCTGCTTCGGCAAAGCAAGTGCCTCGTCTTCTGTCCCATCTCTCCAGCCTCTGTTGTTTCATTTTCACCTTTTCCTGCTCCTTGAATGTTTCTTTGGGAAGGACTTAAATGATCTCCCAGCCCACTTGTAACCCTCATATCCACATCTGACCTCTCATTTACATTCCTCCCCAAAGCCCTATTTACCTCCTGGACTTCTTCATGACTCCTTCATGTTCATTGTTTAATTTATGAGGCGACTTCTTGGAATCACGGTAGGATCCCTGGTCACGTGGCTTCCCACCGGAACTCAGCAGGCTTGGGATATGTTTTGTTCTGTTTGGGGGCTGGGCGGGTGGCACCCAGGATTGCTCAGGGCTGACTCCTGGCTCTCTGCTTAGGGATCATTCCTGGTGGTGCTCGGGGGACCGTATGTGATGCTGAGGATTGAAATCAAGTCGCCAGTGTGCAGCCTTCCCCATTGCACCGTCTCTCCCACCCAGGTTTGGGGTCTTGCTGTTCCCCCCTCGGGTGAGGCTCAGCTGGTCTCCTCAGGCCTTTCCAGCTTCCTTTCGAGTCTCTCGGGCCTGCGACCTCCCCGCCGTCCCTCGGCCCCATCTCGCTTTTAGTTCTTGAACTGCGCTTCCAGCCTGGAGGTTTTGGTGTCGAGGTCTCTGCCCTGGGCTGCTCCCCCACTTCCTGCCATCCTCACCCTCCTAACTTGAAAGTGTTTAGGGTAAACTGCTACTTCCTCAGTGAGGCTTGCCTGTGACCTGTCCTGCTGTCCCCACCCCCGCCAGTTAGGTCCCTCAGAGTTCCTGTTCTTATTTCCTAACTCTCACTGCGGTTGGTGATTCAGGACAGTGACTGTTTTGTTCCCCCGTGTCCCCAGAGCCTCGCCGGGTATCGGACCCAGCCCGTCTCTCCGGAAATGTCTGTTGGCTGTGGAGGGTCCGGGCTTCGGGGTAGTTTCTGGTATCCTTGCCCGCCTCCACCTTTCCTGAGGCTGGCTGGGAGACAGACCGGGGGGTTATGCAGCCCACCCAGCTCCCACCCACCCCCAGCACCCCACACAGCCCCCTGAGGCCCCCAGAGCTAGGAGCAAGGCCGGAGTACTGGCGGGTGTGGTCCCCAACACAACAAAACAGATAAAAGAAGAAGAGGGAATTGAGTGAGGCGGGCACAGGTGCCGTCCTTCTGAATAGTCCTTCCCACTGAGGCCGGCTGGCTCTCACCTGGGCCCGGCCTGCGCCTGCTGGGGTATCTCTGTGACGCAGGCCGGGTCAGAGCGTGCAGCTGTTCCTCTCAGCTCACCCAGCACCAGCCTGGAGAGACCTTGTGTTCCGTCCAGAGAGCTGTTGACCCTCCGGCGCTGCCAGGCCGCTGGCTTGACTTCTGCCTCCGGAGTCTTGCCCCTCCCGGTGTTCCCCACGCTGATTTTCCTGAGATGGGGCTGGGTGTTCCCCCTTCCCCTCCCCAAACCCACCATGGGCGCAGCAGTTTGAGAACCTCCGGTGGCGTTTTTTCAACTAGAGGGTTTTAAGCTCCAGGCAGGTTAGTTATAGGAGGTCTTGGCCCGGATTAGCCCGGCAGAAGTAGGCCGCAAGCTTCAAATGTGAGCGGATCCACTGGTGCCCGCTCAAGCAGATCGTTGAACAACAGGATGACAGTGACAATGACAGTGACAGAAGCCAGGTTTAAAAAGCAGAAAGCGGGGCTGGAGCGATAGCACAGCGGGTGTTTGCCATGCACGTGGCTGACCTCGGTTTGATTCCCAGCATCCCATAGGGTCCCCTGAGCACTGCCAGGAGTGATTCCTGAGTGCAGAGCCAGGAGCAACCCCTGTGCATCCCTGGGTGTGACCCAAAAAGACTAAAAAAAAAAAATTAGAAAGGGGTGAAATTGTCTTTTTTTTTTTTTTTTTACTTCATTATATTACAAAAATTGCACTCCCCTTTCCCCCCACCTCCTGCCCAGGGAAGAGAGCTCAGGGCAAATACATTTCCCTGGTGTGTGTTTTTTTAATTTTTTTTATTATTTTTTTTTATTTTTTTATTGCCACGAAGAATGATCTTTGTGATACTTGTGTCTGGTCTCTGGCTTGAAATCCTTTTCCTAATTCCCCACAAGGTTGTTTTTTGAGAAGAAGTGTTTTTTTTTTCTTTTTGGGTCACACCTGGCTCTGCACAGGGGTTACTCCTGGCTCTGTACTCAGGAATTATCCCTGGTGGTGCTCAGGGGACCATATGGGATGCTGGGAATCGAACCCGGGTCGGCCGCGTGCAAGGCAAACGCCCTACCCGCTGTGCTATTGCTCCAGCCCTTCCTGGTGTGGTTTTCATCCCCTCTGGGGGCAGCCCCCAAGCAGTGAGCCTGGAGTAGCCCCTGAGCACTGCCAGGGGTCCACCCCCACCAAGAAAAAAAAACAAAACAATGTATTTAAAACATTACTATCTAGGGTGGGAGCGAACATAGGGTAAGGGTTTTGCCTTGCATTTGGTCAACTTGGGGTTGTTCCCAGCACCCTATGTGGGCCCTTGAGCATTTAGCCCAAAATCGCCCCCTTTATTGAAGTATTTTATATTCTTTTTATGCTTTTATGTTCATGTTCAGTCAGATCTGGAGTATATTTTCCTCTTACTGTATCTCCGCTTAGATACAGTGTCAGATTTTGTTCTCCTGTGCAAGGAATTGACTTGAGTTAGGGCCTGATGGATATATGATGGATATATGTGAGGCAAACGCTCTGCCTACCTGGTCCCACCATTTCCCTGAAGTAGAACCAGCTCCGTATCCAAATACCTGAAGCTTTTTTTCTGAGGAACCCTGGGGATTTTAAGACCACCCCTAAACATCAATTCTCAGCATCTGCTCTAAAGCCTTTCACATTAATTTGTTTGCATCTTTTAAAGATATAACAATTATTTAATATTTCAGGGGTATATAATCAGGGGTAATAAAATATTTATCAGTTCCCCCTCCCCTGCCTGAGGGGTCACTTGTTGTCCATTTCCCCCCTCCCCCCACACACACACCTGGGCTGTTAGTTCCTTGAAAGCAGCCTTTTGTTTTACTCATTTTGCATCCTTAAGACAGCTCCTGACCTGACAGGTAGTAGATAGTCTATAAATACTTGAAGTTAATAAGCCAGTCACTGTCACTGTCATCCCATTGCTCATCGATTTGCTCAAGCGGGCACCAGTAACGTCTCCATTGTGAGACTTACTGTTACTGTTTTTGGCATATCCAATACGCCACAGGTAGCTTGCCAGGCTCTGCTGTGCGGGCGGGATACTCTTGGTAGCTTGCCAGGCTCTCCGAGAGGGGCGGAGGAATCGAACCGGGTTGGCCGCATGCAAGGCAAACGCCCTACCCGCTGTGCTATCGCTCCAGCCCAATAAGCCAATGCTACCCTATATTTTATTCTTTTTATTATGCTGTGTTTTTATCTTTTCACTTAGAAACTAAATTATAAGCCCTTTGAGGACAGAGATTGTGAAGCGATATGGCATATTTTCTTGATTGTCTCCGTAGGAGCATTTCTTCTGAATGAAGACTTGCTTTAAAAAAAAAATTACAGTTTCAATATTGCTTTGGGTTTTTAGGCTGGTTTGGTTTAACTTAATGAGACTTAATTTTTTCTGTGGTTTGCAAGTCAGCTGTGGACGCAGCTTCAAAAGAAGAGATCCTAGGAATTAATGCTTCCAGAATGAGGAACATTGTTGGTTACTGGAAAGGCCTCGGATTGGAAGTCAGAAGTCCTGGGGGGTTTGTATTGCATTTGCTTGAGTATATTTCTCGTTCCCAAAAGAGGAAAGATTGAGAATTCAGAGACGCTAGTAGTATGAAAACGCTCCCCTTTGTCACAGGTGAGCTGACAGATTCTTTCTGGTGAGTTGATCTCTTCCCCTCTGCCTGCTTCTGCACGGCTCCCTCTGTGGGTGGCCCGTGCTCTGTCGTGTTTCAGGGTCTGTCTCCCCAGGATAGTGAGTTTGAAAGACCACGTTGCTGCCATCTCTATGAGCTTTGCCTGCCTTTTTGTAGGGACTGAAAGTGTGTGTAGTAACTAATCTCGGCAGAGCCTTAGTTTTTCTTTTGCAGCAAGGGCGTTCTCTAGAAGCCTGCCTCGGGAGTTGAGGAACAGCGGGTATCTTTAAGGACCGTGTGTCCAAGTTATTGGGGCGGGGGGAGCTGAGGAGGCCCGGAAGTAAGTGACTCTGCATACAAGAGCTTAGATTCCATCCTGAATCACACAGACCCCTGAACATTGCTGGGAGTGATGCCCCCCCACAGCCCGCAGCACCACCCCGGGTGGCCCCCAAAGAAAATAAATAAAAACTGTGTATTCTATATGTTAAGTCTGAAGTACTAGAAAATCACTTTTAAAACACATACCCACCCCCCTCAATCCCATTTCTCCCAGTAGGAGGAATACAAAGTTTGGACACCCAAAGAATCCAACAGCAACCAGTAAAACAGGGTCAAAGGGTTCAAGTAGTGAAGCCCAGACCTTACATATGCAAGGCCTTGAGTAGGATGTTGGCACAGTTTGCTCAGCAGAGCTGGGGACAACCCTGGTGGCCCCTGAGTGCCCGTGGTGACTCTGGAGCACCAGCCACCCTGAGCACTGAGCTCTAGGGTTACTGGCTGGAGCGATGGTAGCGGGATTATGTCATATCCCTCACATGTGACATGCAGCTAATCCCGGTAGATCCCTGGCACCTCACGGTCCCTTGAGCATCCCCCAAATTGTCGCCCTGGAGGTTTCCAACACTGCTGGGATGGACCCAGATCCCCCCGGCATCAAGGGCCCAAGCAAGGCACCATGTCTTCGGGCCTCACATTGAACCACTGACCCAGTTGGCTGCGGTCACAGGGCTTCAGAGGCTGGTGAGCCCGCCCTCTTTACCAAAAGAAATTAAAAAAAAAAAAAGGAAATTTAGTCATTCTAATGATTTAAATACATTAAACATTAAACAGAAGGCCTGAGGGAGAGGCTTTTTTTATCTGGTTTTTTGGGTCACACGTGGAGATGCTTAGGGGTTACTTCTGGCTCTGCACTCAGTAATGATTCTTGGGGGACCATATAGGATGCCGGGAATTGAACGTGGGTCTGCTGAGTGCAAGGCAAATGCCCAAGCCTTTGTACTATAGTTCCGGTCTCGGGCTTTTTTTTTTTTTTTTTTTTTTTGCTTTTTGGGTCACACCTGGCGATGGGGTAACTCCTGGCTCTGCACTCAGGAATCACTCCTGGCGGTACTCAGGGAACCATATGGGATGCTGGGAATCAAACCCGGGTCAGCTGTGTGCAAGGCAAATGCCCTACCCGCTGTGCTATCATCTCCAGCCCCTCGGGCCTTTCTTTTTAAGTTGCCCCAGGCTCTATTTTTTCCTTAGTTTCTACTTGTTATGACTAGTTTTTTACAGAAATAACATTGTAATGAAAATACTTAATTTGTCAGAAAATTTTACTTAGTTATTGTAGCGTTTAATGGATATTCTTTTCTTATTAGTAGAAAGAATTAGAATGTGGTTATTGCTTTAAAAATCAGTTATTTTGGGGGCCTTTGGACTGAAACTCTGGGGCTTTCTAGGAGTGGGGACAAACCTCTCCCCGTCCACCCCCCACTGCCTAAGCCCCTGCAGCTACACCCACACCCCGAGGCCTCCAGTGTATAAACAGCCGAGCTTCACAGTTTCATGACTGATCTCAGGAGACAGCAAGCCAAAGAATCATCCTGATTCTTCAGCTCCTGGATTGCGCAGCCACATAGGGGCCACATGACACCACCACATTCCACAGTGCCGGTAGCCCAGTTGGAGCACAGCAAATTGGATGAGAGAGTCCCATAGAAGTGCACTGAGCTCAGTAAGTGAAAACAGTAACGCAGAAGGTTTAACTAGCAACACACAGCTCAGTAAACCCTCAGTCAGTGACTTCCACCACCATTGTGAGAGACAACAGTTTTCACATCTTTTTCTTTTCAGTAACAACTTTTTGATAATTCCACTTACCATTTTGTTGTAAGAAGCAATATGAATTATTTTATGCCTGCTAAGGGGGGGAGGAAACAGGATTATGGTGGAAATTGGTGTTGAATTTCATTTACTGGTGGTGGGATTGGTGTTGAAACCTTGAATGCCTGAAACAACTGTATGGTGAACAACTTAGTAGACCATGGCATTCAAATAAAGTTAAAAAGAGGGATCTGTTATGGTGAACACAGCTGGATGTGACCTTAAAAACAAACAAAATCTGTTGATGGAGGAGTGGAATGGCAGTACAGTTGCTAGGGGGCTTGTCTTGTGTACTGCCAATGCAGATTTGACCCCCGGCCCCTCATAAGGACTCCCAAGCCCTGCCAGGAATGCTGTCTGAGCTCAGAGCCAGGAGTAAGCGCTGAGTCGTGCTGGGTATGTCCTCCAAACAAAGAAACAAACAAACAAACAAAATCTTAAACGAACTAAGATTATAGCTAATCTTCCCAGCCTCCATAAGGCCTCGTCTATACACTTGCATGTGAGGGGCTTCTGGTTCAATCTCCTGCACCACAGACACCCTGAGCACTACTGGCTGTGGCCTCCAAGCAGGAAAAAAAAATCTATTAAGTCCTTGGCAGTTTACATTACTACAGCCTCAGGGAACCTTTGAGTGTGTCATGGACAGAGGCCTGTATCAGAAGCTGGGAACCCGGCTGAAGGGGGTCCTTGTTCCCAAGCGGTACCTGGTTGTGTGGGTAGAGAGGGGTGCAGTTTGCTCTCCCAGGGAGGGGAGGGGCACAGCTGGAGGGTGAGATGGGTAGCCTTTCAGGGCACTGTGGCCTGGGGGAGCCCTGCCCCCCCCCCCCCCCCCGCACTATGGAACAGGCCCCGAGCGTGGGAGAGAGGGTGCATGCAGGACACCTCTGCAAAGCCGGTCGTGTGTGACAGGCGTGAGGGCCTGGAGCTCGTTTGCAGTCTGTGACCTCCCAGGCCCAGATTCTTGGATTCCTCTCCATTTTAGAACTGGAAATGGCCATCGAGATAATGATGCGATTCAGTCATAGTCGAGTTCCTAAAAGGCGGTGTAAAGCACCACTCGAAGAAGAGCATCATAAACCAGAATGGTGCTTGTCACTCGTGGCTAATGTGCCTACTTGAGGGTGTAGTACAATGCAAATCGTTCCAGGTGGAGTTGGAAAGCGGTGACTCATTGAAGCTTATCTGTAGGAAGTGACCTCCGGTTCACCTGAGGCGAGTGCCGAGGGCTGGCGGACAATGAGCCAGTGAAAGGGATGAAATCAAAGGATTACCCGGAGGATTTCTGCAGCTTGAAGATCTTTATATATCTTTAACACTCTAAGTAGTTCACCGGATGAGCATTCATCTCGCTCGATGCGCCACCAGCACTGAAAGCAGACTCACGGACTGGAAACTGAGCCCGTTTCCCTTCCTCCTGCTCCTCTTCAGTTCCTGCAGCGCCTGGATTTCCTGGCTCGGGTTCAGCCTTGGGGATCCTGTTGCTTTCTGGGGCAGTGCGTGCTTTGCCCTCTCTGCCACACCTCTTGCCACCTTGCCGTGGAGCGTTGCTGACTTGTTCCCAACACAGTTAGGAGTGCCTGTGCCTCACTGGCTCATGCGTGTTTCCCAGGTGTGGTTGGTGCTTTGGGAAAGCTTTTGGAAAACTTTTTTTTTTTTTTTTTTTGCCACACCTGAAGGGACTCAGGGCACTCAGGTGTTGCCCTCAGCTGCGCTTATTTCCGGCCTCCTGCACGCCAGCAAGGCATGCTCAGCTTCCAGCCGCTGTTTCGAAGTTTCATATATTCAGATTTTGATGTGTTTCACTGAAATGAGAGGTGATTAAGTTCTGCTAGTGCCGATCACACTCAAAAGATGGAAATTGACTCATTGTAATGGCAGTGAAAATAAGTTCTTGATACTCCTTTATTGACTGAGATTACATGGGCTGAGGAAATAATGATGATGGAAATGATTGAAGTGAGTGATTTATTTTGAGATTCCTTTTTTCTAGGGCTTTGGGTTTTTTTTTTGTTTGTTTTTTGTTTTTTGTTTTTTTTTTGCCTTTTTTGGGTCACACCTGGCTCTGCACTCAGGAATTACCCTGGTGGTGCTCAGGGGACCACATAGGATGCTGGGACTCGAACCCGGGTCGGCCGCGTGCAAGGCAAATGCCCTATCCGCTGTGCTATCACTCTAGCCCCTCTAGGTTTTTTTCTGCGGGGGTGGGGGGGTGTTGGTGGATTTTTGTTGTTGTTGTTTGTTTTGTTTTGGAGTCACATTTGGCAGTGCTCAGGGGTTACTCTTGGCTCTGCACTCAGGAATCACTCCTGGCGGTTCCTGGGGACCATATGGGATGCCGGGGATGGAACTTGGGTTGGCCTGTACAAGGCAAGCACCTTCTCTGCTGTCCTATCACTCCAGCCCCTATTTTGAGATCTTTAGAAAAGAAAGGAAGGAGAAAACAGGTTGAGGAGGCATTTCCCCATTTTTTTTTTGGGGGGGAGTATGAGGTGGTAGCATGTGTTACGTCTACCAAATAAGAAGGGCGGGGAAGAGGGGAGCTTGTTATTTTATTTTATTTTATTTTTTAACTTTAAAGAAAATCTGAGGGAAGGTGTATTGTCAGGACAATTGAAGTTAACTGAATAGCAGGTGACCCCAGGCTCCATCCGTGGAAGCTGAGACGAGTGTTCAGTCAGGGCCTCTCATTTTGGACACCTTGAGTGCAAAACAAGTTGATAGAACTTTCTTTCCCTGCAGCATTCAGCAGAGTAGTTTGCACAGAGCCAGCATAAAGAGGGACGTTCACGGGCCTGCAAGGTAACAGCCTGCAGCTGGGAGCGCACGGTGCTCGTTCACGTTTCTCTGTAGCTGGTGACAGCCTGACCTGGTGCTGGGCGGAGAGACCACGCCATGCTGGACTGAACCCAGGCCTCCTGCATGTGGAGCATATGTGCTCCAGCCTGCTGCGCTGTCTGTTCAGCCCTCCCCCCATGTTTATTAATTCTGTAATCTTGTTTTATTTGTGCTTGGGCCATACCCAGCAGTGCTCAGGGCCCATTCCTGGCAGTGCTAGGGGGATCATGCAGGGTTTTGGGGATCAAGTTGGGGTCAGCTCCGTGCGAGGTAAATACCTTACCTGCTATTTTCTTTTTTCTGACCCCAGAGCACATTTTGTCTTTTAAGCACCACCTCGGTGTGCCTAAGTTAAAAACATACATACTAAAAACCATTGACGGTGGAACTGGCTTAAGGCTTTCTAACTCAGGTTCAGGACAGTATTGCAAGGGGGTTGTCCTGAACACCCCCTGGATCGAAGCTGGTGTGGACCAAGGAGAGACCGAGTAAGTGATGAAACTGGAGTCCTCTGGGGAGCTGGGTGTTTTTCCCTCCTGTGAAAATGTTGCTGATGGTGCACTTACTAGCGTTCTATTTATGAAGAGATGGTTTGCCCAGATGTATATCTCTGTAAGACTTCTAACATGTAATTTCTCCGCTGAGATCTACCATGAGCAACAAATTTTAAATTCTTTTCTTCCACCTATTTTCTCCAGCTCTTCTCTCCACCTTTCTGCAAAAAAAGAGGTTGTTTGTGTGTGTGTGTGTGTGTTTTATGTGTTTATACCAAAGTCGTTCAACTTGATGATATTTTTATTTTTCAGTTTGACCTGTAAACAGCAGGACAACCTACTGACTGATTTGCGTTTGTTAATTTTGATTTTTGGACCATACTTGCCATTGCTCGGGAACTGCTCCCAGCTCAGTGCTCAGAGGACAGGATGCTCCTTACCCACATGCAGAGTACTGCTTCGGTCCTTTGAGCCAGGTCTGCAGCATAGGACATTACAGTGCAGTTGCAGTCCTGCATGCACTTGTAAGCCGAGTTTCATGGCCTCCTAACTGCAGGGGCCAGGCTCAACATGCATGCCTGCTCTGGAGGCAGGAGCTGTCGACACTTCTTCACACTTCCTGAAAAGGTGCCTTTCGGGCCGGAGAGACAGTCCAGGAGGGAAGGCACACTTATATCGCGTGTGGTTGTGGTGGCCGTGACCCCGGTTCAAATCCCCAGCACCACATCTGCTCCCCTGAGCACCACCAGGGCTCACTTCTGAGCACAAAGCCAGGAATAGACCCCGAGCACTGCTGAGTGTGGCTGCTAAACTTAAATGTTTTCCACCTGTTTTCCCTGACCCCCTTCAAATAACACCCTCCCCCCCAATAAGAAATGTGTATTTAGGTGCGACATACAGATAGCTCAGTGGGCTGGAGCACACGCTTTGCATGCAGGAACTCTGAGTTTAATCCCCAACATGCATGGTTTCCTGAGCACCATCAGGAGTGCGCTCTGAGCACTGAGCCAGGAGTAACACCTGAGCACCACTGGATCTGAGCCCCAAACAATCTGCCATTTTTTTCTTTTCTTTTTGGGCCACACCCAGTGATGCACAAGGGTTACTCCTAGTAGCTCATGCACTCAGGAATTACTCCTCGCGGTGCTCAGGGGACCATATGGGATGCTGGGAATTGAACCCGGGTTGGCCGAGTACAAGGCAAATGCCCTGCCCACTGTGCTATCACTCCAGCCACCTCTCTTATTTTTCTTCCACGTACTTTTGAGACGTTGGGTGCTTTTCAGAAGCTAAGTACAGAGTCTGAGGACAGGCCTGTGCTTGATTCCCTTCGAGTTGTTGAGTTGCTAAGTGCCGTCGTGGGTAACCAAACCAGAAGCTTCGCCTGCAGTGGGTTGGGAAACACTGCCATAAGCTTTTACTCTTCTTTCCTCTGTGACTTCGGGCCCTGGGCCTCGTATTTTTGTGTCCTTGCCCCCCTTCCTGATTCTAAGTCATTTTCAGGCTGTCAGGATGATTAAAATAGCTTCTCATCATTGTCCTCCTCCTGACCCCCCCCCCCGAAAAGTAAGCTTGCCTACTTATGCTTTCCTTTTCCTCCATCCTGTGCTTCCTTACTCTCTGAAACCCAAGTACCCGTGTCTTCATCATGCTTCTTCACATTTTCCATCTGGGGTTGGTTTATCGGGGGAGCCGTGTGGTTCTGGGGATGGAGCCCGGGTCTTTGCCTGCCGTGCGTTTCTTCCAGCCCTTGGGCTGTTCCTCTGAGTCCCGTTCCTGCAGCCTTCTCTCGGAGAGTCTTCTCCCTTTCCTTGGGATAGTCTTCTTGTTTCTATGTTTATAAGGAATCTATCAGGCAGAATCTTTTCCTTACTTCTGACCGCTGAGCTGTCTTTTCCCCTCCCAGTCAGGAATCCCTTTCTAAATTTGTCTTCCCGAAAGTCTTTATTAAATCCCTCTTCATTTGGGAGAGAGTTTATGTAATTGTGACTGCAGTGATCTAAATAAGTCAACTTTGCTAATTTCATTGTTTCTAGTGGGCTACTTAAGAAAACTTTTTATTCAAATACTGTGATTTACAGAGTTGTTCATTATATGGTTGTTTCAGACATACAATGTTCCAGCATCAATCCCACCACCTTTTATGACCTTCCCTCCACCAGTATCTCCAGTTTCCCACCCAATACTCAAGCCAGCCACCTTATCAGGCAAGAACAATTTTTTTTTTTTTTTTTTTTGCTTTTTGGGTCACACCTGGCAATACTCAGGGGTTACTCCTGGCTCATGCACTCAGGAAATACTTCTGTTGGTGCTCGGGGGACCATATGGAATGCTAGGAATTGAACCCTGGTCAGCCGAGTGCAAGGCATGTGCCCTACCTGCTATGCTATTGCTCCAGTCCTGGCAAAAACAGTTTTAACTCAACAAAGTGGCAGATGGAATTATAAAAAAAAGATAAATCAATAAAAGTCAATTGTTGGGCCCAGAATGATAGTACTATGGGTAGTGTGTTTGCCTTGCATGCAAAGACCCAGGTTCGATCCCTGGCATCCCGTTTGGTCCCCTGAGCACTGCCAGGAGTAGTTTTTGAGTGCAGTAACCTCTGAACATTGCCCGGGTGTGACCCCAAAAGCCAAAAACAAACCAAAAAAGTTAATTGTGGAAATTATTGTCTCTCATAGTGGTGTTATAAAGTCATTGAGGGTTTCCCGAGCTGTCGTTGGTCCGAGCTGAGCCTTCTGTGGTGCTGTTTTCGCTCATCGGGCTTGGTGGACTTCTATGCCACTTTCCCATTAAGTCGCTGTGTTCTGACTGGTCTGTCGCACTGTGAAGTTAGGGGGTGTTGCTGCTCCTGGAGTGTTTCAGGTGAGGCTCTGGTACTCACTGTTACCCTTCATCTTCCCTGCCAGTGCAAGTTTTGCTTTGATTTTTTTTTTTTTTAAGCGTCTGAGGAATTATTCAGGAGTTACTTCTAGAGAATGAAGATATTCTTTGGAATTTCCGCAGGGGAAAGTCTTCATTCTTTCACGGTGAATTTGATTTTGGGGAACAACCAAGACTATTTTCAGGTCTGGTTAAATGATTTGCCTGAGTAATTCTGTTTGGGGTTCAAGAGGAGTTCCAAGTAATGAGACGGATTTCCTTATAAGATCAGGAAAGTGGTTTGGAAGCCCAGTAGGAGTTAGAAAGTGTTTTTTTCAGTGATGGCAGCTGGATTGGGACAAATAATTAAGTGTCCTGGGAGTACTGTAGAAAATCATTTATTTCAGATTGTTTCAGTATATTCATTGACTTTTTTTACGAGGAGGGGGCGTTTTGGGGTCTTTGGGCCTTGCCAGTGGTGCTCTGGCTTTCTCCTGTTCTGTGTTCAGGCCTCACTTCTGACCAGTTCAGGGCACCTTATGGGGTACCAGGAACCAATAATACCTGGAACCAGGTACCAGGACGACCAACACCTGGGTCGTCCGTGCCATGCCGTCACTGTGCCGCTCCCTGCCCTTATTATTGTAGCACTGTAGCACTGTCATCCCATCGTTCATCGATTTGTTCAAGCAGGCACCAGTAACGTCTCCATTGTGAGACTTGTTACTATTTTTGGCTTATCGAATATGCCACGGGGAATTTGCCAGGCTCTGCCGTGCAGGCGGGAGACTCTTTGTAGCTTGCTGGGCTCTCTGAGAGGGATGGAGGAATCGAACCTGGGTTGGCCATGTGCAAGGCAAATGCCCTACGCGCTGTGCTGTCGCTTCAGTCCATTATTATTAGAAAAGAATAATCTAAATAATCTCTCCAGCCCCTATTCTACTTTCTTAACGCTAATGTTGGGTTAGTGCTGTTAGCTTCAGAAAATGAAACCTGCTTTCCTTTTTTTTTTTTTCTTTATTCAACAGGATATGAGATTAAATCTGTTCTCCACGGGCTAGTTAATAGAAATGAGGACACCTCTTCACCAAGAGTGCTACCTTAGGCGGCTGGCGCTGGCGCATGACATTCCCTTCACCTTGCTGGCTTCTGTCAAGAATCTCATAGTTCCCTTCTGTTCCATTCTCCTTTCCCAGGTGCCCGGGCCTAATAGTAAGGGAACATATTTCCAAGTGTGCAATACTTCCTACGAAATACACCATGCCCCACGGAGTCAGGTTTCAGACGAAGCAGAGGCCGTCTCTGGATCGCCCTTTCCTGCTGTTAGTGAAACAAGAGAGCTTAGGGGCAGGAGAGAGTCTGGCGGGCAGGTGAGGCACTTGCCCTGCCTGCAGCCTAGCTGGATTTCACCCCCTGACACCTTATAT
Organism: Sorex araneus; assembly: GCF_027595985.1. Lineage (NCBI taxonomy): Eukaryota > Metazoa > Chordata > Mammalia > Eulipotyphla > Soricidae > Sorex > Sorex araneus. Next base: position 95,978,585 of record NC_073307.1, read on the forward strand.
GGTCCCCCAGTCCCCACCAGGAGTTTGATCCCTGAGTGCAGAGCCATGAGTAAGCTCGAAAACTGCCAATATGGCCTTAAAACAAAGCAAAAGCGATAGCTTAGAAACAAATTTTTGTAAGCAGAAGTACAGATTTATGGCAAAATATAAATTCACGTGGTAAAAAGTATAAATAAAAAGTAGAGGGACCGGGACAACAGTACAGCAGATAGGGTGTTTGCATGCAGCCGCCCTGAGTTCGATCCCCAGCACCTCATACGGCCCCCTGAGCACCACCGGGAGTGATTTCCTGAGTTCAGAGCCAGGAATAAGCCCTGAGCATTGCTGGGTGTGGCCCCCACCAACAAAACAAAACAAAACAAAAAAGAATATTCCCAGGGTTAAAAGGAAGTAAGGGGTGGGGGCAGGGGGATGTGCTATAAAGAGGTATTTTGGTATTTTCTAATTATAAACGGTTTGATTTCTTTTTTTGTCTGTTTGTTTGGGGGCCACTCCTGACAGTGCTTGGGGCTTACTCCTGGCTCTGTGCTCAGGGATCACTCCTGACGGGGCTTGGGGGACCCTAGGCGATGTCCTATGACATCCAGTTGAACCTGGGTCGACTGCATGCAAGGCAAACACTGTACTATCTCTTCGGCCCAGGCGCAATTTCTCAAGAAGGTATAACAATCCTAAATGTGAATATAATTAGTGACAAAGGTTTGACGGACATGAGGTAAAAGGAGCTGGGGGCCTGGGCTCCATCCCTAACACCACGTGTCCCTGAGCACTGAACCAGGAGAATACTGCCAGAGGAAGTCCAAAACCAAAAGGAGGGAAAAAAAGGGACTGAACGGTAAAACAGACGAATCCACTATTAGAGTTGAAAATATCAGCATTCCTCTCAGAAATTGATACGGAGAAAGAAAGTAAGAAAGGGTAGGAAAGACTTGAACCACACCCACGATCGACATGACTTCCAGTAAGAGCTCCTGGTCCAAAAGGACAGATGCGAATCCTGTCTCACCATTGCCCTTTATTAGAGAAGAGGGGGACCAGAGCGATGGCACAGCAGGTAGGGCATGTTCCTTACACGTGGCCGACCCGGTTTCGAATCCCCGGCACCCCAGATGGTCCCCAGAGCACAGGAGTGATTCCTGAGTGCAGAACCAGGAGTAACCCCTGAGCATCACCGGTGTGACCAAAAAGCCAAAAATAAATAAATAAATAAATAAATAAATAAATAAATAAATAAATAATAAGGAAATAAGGCTCGCACAGCAGTGCTGGAGAGGGGCCAGGTCACTCCTATTGGTGCCCAGACTCAGTACTTCGAGAAGGGCCACTGGCAACACCCAGTGACGTGCTGGGGCCACTCTCGGAGCCTCTCGTATGTGTATGGCATGCTCTCTCTTTAGAGAACCCAGTTGGAGCTGGCGCTTTGTTTGTTTGAAATTCAATCTTTCCATCTTGGCTTTTTATTTGAGGTGTTTAGACCATTTACATTTATGTCATTTTCAATATGGTCGGTTTTAAGTCTGCCATTTTGCTATTTGTTTTCTATTTATCCCATCTGTTTTCTATTCTTTCCTCTTTTCCTGGCTTCTTTTATTACTTTTTTCTTTTTTTACTGTTCCATTTCCTCCATTGGCCTATTAAGCAATAAATCTGTTTTATTTTTATAGTTGTTACTCTGGATTTTAAAATATGCATCTTTAATACTGTCTGTCTTAAGATCATATGCCACTTTATTTACAGAGTGAAAACCTTATGAAGTTTTCGCTTTCCTTACATTTTAAGTTTTTTGGGGGCTTGAACGATAGCACAGCGGGTAGGGCGTTTGCCTTGTACGCGGTCGACCCAGGTTCGATTCCCAGCATCCCATATGGTCCCCCGAGCACCGCCAGGAGTAATTCCTGAGTGCAAGAGCCGGGAGTAACCCCTGTGCATTACCAGGTGTGACCCAAAAAGCAAAAAATAAAAAAATAAATAAAAACATTTTAAGTTTTTGGTTGTCTGTTCCTTTTACTGTCACATGTTTCAAACCTGTCAATTGCTTGGTACTGCTTTTGTTTCGCAGTGTATGTTAGAGATCGGAAAGCAGGCCGGCTTTTATATTTGTGCTCATTGGGGCCCCAGTGGTCTGCATTCCTTTGTTCAGTGCTGCGTTCCCTTCTGCATTACTTTTCTTTTTTTCTTTTTTTTTTTCTTTTTGGGTCGCACCTGGCGATGCACAGGGATTACTCCTGGCTGTGCACTCAGGAACCACCCCTGGCGGCAAGGCAAACGCCCTACCCGCTGTGCTATCACTCCAGCCCCTGCATTACTTTTCTTTAGCCTGAAGAGCTTAAACATTTCTTGTAGGAAAAAATATGCTGACAGTGAATTCTCATTGAAAAATCCCTTCGTTCCTCCTCCGTTTTGGAAAGCTGTGCTTGCAGGATATTAAACTTTGTGTGGACCCATTTCTGTCTTCCAGCACTGTGAGAGAACTTCCCGTTTGTGCTGGCCAGTCAGAGCGGCCTCCTTCACCGGCCTGTGAGGAATGCGCCTTTTCTCTCCGACTGCTTCAGAACGTCTTCTCTCACTGGTTTTCAGCAGTTTGATGATGTCACTGTCCTTTGCGATGGTTTAATCTTGTGACTGGTGGAGCCGTAAGCGTAGGTTTTTCAACAGACTTGGACAACGTTTTGCTTCCTGCTTACCTTCTTTCCTCCCCTGCCTCCTTCCCTCCCTCCTTCCTCTCTCGCTTTGGGACCGACCGGGCAGGTGCTGTCAGGGATGGGGCCCAGGGCTCCTGCATGCCGAGCCTCCGCTCCCTCTCCGCTCCAGACTTGATTTCTTAAATATGTCCCTCCCTCCCGACATGCTTCTTTTAGGTCTTAAATGGCAAAGACTATTGGACACTTTTCTACAGGCCACTGAGGCTTTGCTCATTCTCTTGATGCCTAGGTGGTTTTCCTCTCAGGTCTGTTGTGCTGTTAGATTTATTTATTTATTTGTTTTTTTAAAAATAAATAAATACAGTTACAAAGCTTTTATATTTGAGTTTCAGTCATACAATGATCGAACACCCATCCCTTCACCAGTGCACGTTTTCCACCACCAGTGTCCCCAGTGTACCCCCTTTCCAACCCTCCCCCAGCCTCTATGACAGACATTTCCCCCCATACACTCTCTCTACTTTTGGGCATTATGGTTTGCAATACAGATACTGAGAGGCCATCATGTTCAGTCCTTTACCTACCTTCTTTTTTTGCTTTTTTGGGTCACACCTGGCGATGCACAGGGGTTCCTCCTGGCTCACACACTCAGGAATTACTCCTGGCAGTGCTCGGGGGACTATATGGGATGCTGGGAATAGAACCTGGGTCAGCTGCATGCAAGGCAGACGCCCTTCCTGCGGTGCTATCGCTCCAGCTCCACCCCCCTTTATCTACTTTCAGCACACATCTCCCATCCTGAACGATCCCTCGCAACCATCATTGACTTAGTGATCGCTTCTCTATCCCAGCCGCCTTCTCCCCCAGCTCCTGAGGCAGGCTTCCAGTCATGGTGTACTGTTAGGTTTAGACACGAAATTGTATTTCATGAACTGTGTCTTCCATCTCTAGAAGTAGTGTTGCTTGTTTGTAGAAGCATATGTGCAATAGTGGCATGGTGCCTGGGAGTTAATCCTGGCTCTGCGCTCAGGGTAGGACCTGGGGAACTGTTGGTAATTCTGAGGATGGAGCCCTGGTCGGCCATGTGCAAGGCAAGTGCCCTAACTGCTGTACTTTCTTTTTAGCGGTAAGTGCCTTTTATTTATTTATTTATTTTTTGCTTTTTGGGTCACACCTGACTATGCACAGGGGTTACTCCTGGCTCTGCACTCAGGAATTACTCCTGGCGGTGCTCAGGGGACCATATGGGATGCTGGGATTTGAACCCTGGTCGGCCGCGTGCAAGGCAAACGCCTTACCCGCTGTGCTATTGCTCCAGCTCTGTAAGTGCCTTTTAAAACTAGTAGTCATCTGCTAATTTCATTATTACCACTATAGTTACTACTTTAATTTTTCTACCTCTTTGCCAACTAATCATTTTTTTGTCAGACTTATATTGTGAATGTTAATATTGTTCGGTATCTTGATTTGTTGTCTTTCTTCAGAGAGTTGAATTTGGTCTGGGCAAGCAATTAAGTCCTTTGTTAGTCAGATTGATTCTTGGATTCTTGGCTAGTTTTGTTCATTTATTTTTTTTTGTTTGTTTGTTTTGGTGGCGGGGGCACTGGTGGTGCTCAGGGCTTACTCCTGGCTCTGCAGTTAGGGATCACTCCTGGGAGTGCTCAGAGGACCATTTGGGGATGACGGGGTGCCAGGGATTAAACCAGAGTTGGCCGCATACAAGGCCAAGTGCCTTACCCATTGTACTGTCTCTGATCTAGCAGTGTACCATTCCAGAGTTTCAGATTGTTTTTCTGTGGTGGTGGAGGTACTGGGGTTAAGTCCTGGGGTCATGTGCTCCCCCACTGAGCCACATCCCCCAAGCCCTTTAGTCATTGTTGCTGGGTAGCTTGCGTTGTGCAGCCTTCCACTTTCCCCCTACAGATCGGTCCTTCCCATAGACTCAGGAAACTCGGACACAGGTTTTCAGAGGCATTCCTGTTCTGTAACTCCTATCTCGCTTGCACTCTGCCCTGAAGGTTCTGGCCACCTCAGCCTCCCCAGACCCTTTCCTCGAGTCAGGCAGCCCTGCATTTTGGCGGGTGTCGTCAAAGCAGAAACCCGAAGGCTTCTGGGAGCGAGCCAGCCTCTGTCATTGGGGTCTTTGGGATCCGAGTGCCAG